>NC_138558.1:76611908-76678668 GCF_964273705.1 Natrix helvetica
TCTATAATGTCGTTTTGAGGGTAGGTGTTGAAACAATTCATTTAAATAACGAGTAAAAAGGCTTGATTTAAATCAACTCGGTTTAAATTGTAACTTTTAAAGAGCAATTGTCACCTCTGACCCGCAGTTGTCACTGAAAGTCCCAATATTGCAGAATCTACAGCCTCATATGCTACATAACTAAGCTCCGTTTCATGCTGAATAAACTAAATTATGAATGCATCTTAAATAGGCAACCATCTTTAGATAGATTTTGTACTCCCAAAGTACAAAATTATTTTCATTTGATAAAAATAAAAATAAATCGATTTTAATTTTAAAAAAATCCAATTTAAATTTAAAAAAAATCTGATTGATTGATTTTAAAAAATCATCAATTTTTATCCACCCTGACTGTAGGAGAAAAATCGGATTCTTGGGGTTTTTAAGTCCTTGAGGTCAAGCAGCTCTGGGTTTGGTTCCCTATTGTTAAAAGACTAATAGACTTGATTGGCCTCTTCCAGTTATTGTTACTATGAGGAAGAGAGAAAAAAGCAAGCTTAAGAGAGGAGCAAGCTATATTAAAAATAATAATAATAATAATACCCCAATTAATGGTTTCCTGTAAGTTTGGCTGGAAGCCAGCTATCTATCAGCAGGCATCTGGCGGCCTTATAAGTAGAGCCGATCTAGATTGTGGGATTCCATAAATGGAAAGTGACGTTTATGGATATTTGGTCATTATTTGGCAGCTGCTGTGCTTTCTCCTGCCATGAACGCATTTCAGCACCTGTTTATTAGGAGCAAGGTGTGGCTTAGCTGTGGAAGCTTGCTCTTAGCTGTGTTGGAGGTAATAATTTTGGATGTGGTTGGCGGAAGAAAGGAAAAGATTTCTCCTGGTGACATTTCAGATGTGGCTTCCTTTCGTGCATGGGATAGTTAGGGCTGGAGATGGACAGCTGCTGCTGAAAGGACCTTCTCCAGCTTCCTCCCTCTGGTCTTCTGCTTATATCTGGCTTGGAGGAAGGAGGGAAGGTAGAACACGGCATGATGGTCTGTCTAGGTCTCTACTTCAAAGACTGTGGTTGGTGAGTGGGTTGGATGGATGGATGGATGGATGGATCGAAGGAAGGAAGGAAGGTTGGATGGAGGGTGGGTGGGTGGGTGGATGGATGGAATGAAGGAATGATGGATGGATGGATGGAAGGAAGGGTGGGTGGGTGGGTGGATGGATGGATGGATGGATGGATGGATGGATGGATGGAAGGAAGGATGGGTGGGTGGGTGGATGGATGGAGGATGGAAAGATGGATGGATGGATGGAAGGATGGGTGGGTGGATAGATGGATGGATGGATGGAAGGATGGGTGGGTGGATGGATGGATGGATGGATGGATGGATGGAAGGATGGGTGGGTGGATAGATGGATGGATGGATGGAAGGATGGGTGGGTGGATGGATGGATGGATGGATGGATGGATGGATGGATGGATGGAAGGAAGGATGGGTGGGTGGGTGGATGGATGGAGGATAGATAGATGGATGGATGGATGGAATGATGGACGGAGGATGGGTAGATGGAAAGATGGAGGATGGATAGATGGATGGATGGATGGAAGGAATGATGGATGGAGGGTGGGTGGATGGATGGAAAGATGAATGGATGGAAAGATGGATGGATGAAAGGATGGGTGGGTGGATAGATGGATGGATGGATAGATGGATGGATGGATGGAAGGAATGATGGACGGAGGGTGGGTGGATGGAAAGATGGATGGATGGAAGGATGGATGGATTGAAGGAAGAATGGATGGATGAAAGGATGGATGGATGGAGGGTGGGTGGGTGGGTGGATGGAAAGATGGATGGATGGAAGGAAGGAAGGAAGTAACTAAGGAGAAACTTCCTGACAGAACAATGAATCAGTGGAACAGAAGTTGCCTCCAGAAGTTGCGAATGCTCCAACACTGGAAGTTTTTAAGAAGATGTTGGATAACCATTTGTCTGAAATGGTATAGGGTTGCTGCCTGAGCAGGGGGCTGAACTAGAAGACCTCCAAGGTCCCTTCCAACTCTGTTATTCTGTTGGTGGGGCCGGGGCTGAAGATTTTAATTCAGCAAATGGGTGTTATTTTCAGGCATGGTTGGAGCAGCTACAGAGGGCTAAAAGAGCCATGAGCAGATACAAGACTGATGGCCACAATTGAGCCCCAAATTCCTGTCGCTAAGCATAACAATCGTTAAGGGAGTTCCACCCCATTTTACGACCTTTCAACATGGTTGTTAAGTGAATCACCACAGTCATTAAGTTAGGTTCTTAAAGTGAATCTGCCTTCCATTATCCGAGGCCGCCATTATTATTATTATTATTATTATTATTATTATTATTATTATTATTATTATTATTATTATTATTATTATTATTATTATTATTATTATTATGCTTTGGCAATAAAGTAGGCTATTACATAATATTAAGTAAAAATTTGCTATACAGGTAGTAGGTAGTCCTTCACTTAGGACCACAATTGAGCCCAAAATCCCCGTTGCTAAGTGAGACATTAGTGAAGTCAGTTTTGCCCCATTTCACTGCATTTCTTTGCCACCGTTGTTCAGTGAATACCTGCCATCGATAAGTTAGTAACCTGGTTGTTAAGTGAATCTGGCTTCCGCATTGACTTTGTTTGTCAGAAGGTCGCAAGAGGGGACGTCACGTTGACCCTGGGATACTGCGACCGTCATAAATATGAGTCTGTGGCTAAGTGCCTGGTTTTTTTGATCACGCGACTGTAGATGCGGCCAGGGTCGTATGTGTGAAAACCGTTTTTTTGGGTACCGTTGTAACGTGGAAGGGTTCACTAAGTGAAATCGAATACTTACCTGTGCAGCCAACTCTGCTTGATTTATCAGGTGAGGGAAGGGGATTAGCAGAGGTGCCGTTATGTAGTCCAGCGGTCACCAACTGGTGGTCCGCAGAAAAATTATTTGCATTTTTTATATTGGATTAAATCAGGGGTCCTCAAACTACGGCCCCTGGGACGGATACGTGCAATGAACGCTTGTGTTGCTGCAGAGAGTCTCCCCCTTCGGGGTCTTTTTGTGTGGGGCAGAGGGGACGGAAATTCTGACTTGGGGTCTGCTTCGGCCTCCTGGTGGGGGGCTTTGGGCAAAGGCTGGAGGGAAGCGCCGCTGGTGTTGAAGATCCGGAGGGCCTCGTTCCAGTGGGACTGCATCATGGCCTGGAACTGGCTGACCATCTCAGCCCACTGAGCCTCCAGGCGCCGGCACCTGGCCTTGCACTCCCGCAGGTCTTCCCTCTGTTTGGAAAGCCCATGCTCCTAGTCCTCAGTGAGGTGCTTTTGCTGAGCCTCCTTCTCGGCCAGATCCAATTTGAACTGAGCTCTTTTGCCAACTCTTTCTCGTGGGGGACCCTGGATCTAGAAGAGGTTTTGTCCTTCTTCTCAGTTTTACCTTCTTTCTCTTCTTCCTGCTTCTTCACAGTGTGCTGCTTTAGTGGGGGAAGACCAACCTCTCTGTCCAGACCTTCCAGAACTTGATCTCTCCGAATTAGACGTGAACGATCTGAAAGACAACGGGTTCCTGGGCGGGCTGAAGTGGTACAACGACCAATCCGAAATCATCTCCCATCAGTATCCGGCGGAGACGTCCAACATCTTTGAGGTAAGGAAGAAGCTGACCTTCGTCGGAGTGAAGTTCAAGAGTTCTTGGCGATGGTCTTCTCCTTGCTTTGATCTTTGAGATGTTCTCCAGGTTCAGAGTTCTTGGATTCTGTTTCTTGGATGATGTTTTGGAGACTTGAGATATGGAATTATGGGACAGGAGAAGAAGTTCACCCAAGGCAAGATTGCTGTAGTGGCAATCATTGATGGAAACGCAACGTCTTATGAATGTCAACTTGGGTTAGGAGGTGCTACCCAGAAACTCTACAGAGGGTGATTTGAAAATTATTTCTCAGAAATAAATAAACATGAATCTAGTTTGGCGGGTAGAACCAGGGTGGAAGATGTGACATGGACAATAGAATTTAGTAGATCTGGTGCAGAATTTGGTTTGTTCCACTTACGACTGCAATTGAGCCCAACATTCCTGTCATTGTGAGATGTTGGTTAAGTGGGGTTTGCCCCATTTTATGACCTTTCTGGCCACTGTTGTTAAGTGAATCACCGCAGTGGATAAGCTAGCAACCCGATTGTTAAATGCATCTGTCTCCCCTCCCCCACTCCCATTTGACTTCACTGGTCAGCAGGTCGCAAAAGATCACGTGACCTTGGGACATGCCCACCGTCATAAGTGTGAGTCATTTGCCAAGGGTCTGAATTTTGAACACGTGACCCATGGGCTTTGATTGTTGTAAAGAGGATCACATGACACTGCAGCCATCATAGATACGAATCCCGTCTGAATTCCGATCACGTGTGCGTTGTGTTGCTATAATGGCCGTAAGTGTGAAAAACAGCCATAAGCCCCTTTATTCAGTGCCATTGTAACTTTGAACGGTCACTAAACGAACTGTTGTAAGTCGGGGACTACCGGTATAGGTTTTGCAGCTCTCCCCGATAGCAAATGATAAGGTGTGGTGGAATCAAATTCAGGAGGAAAAACGTAAATGGAAGGAAATTAAACGGTGAATGGGATGAAGCCACGTTAGCTTCCTCTGATGGCCGCACTGCAGAGCATCGTAGTTGGCTCATGGTTTTATCAGGGTTTATCGTGGCCCCGGTGAAGCTAACCATGGTCAGCCCTGAGTAGAAAACGTGGCAGTCTGGAAATTCCCTTTGCTTTAGCATCTAATCCATACTAGGTACTCCCATGTGACACCGTTCCTGCGCGAGCTGCACTGGCTTCCTGTGGTCTATCGGGTGCGTTTCAAGGTTTTGATAACAATCTTTAAAGCGCTCCATGGCTCAGGACCTAGTTACTTGCGGGATCGTATTCTGCCCCATACATCCCTGCGACCAATCCGCTCGCACAGAGAGGGCCTCCTCCAGGTGCCGTCCACTAGACAGTGTCGGGGGGCGGCGCCTAGGAGTAGAGCCTTCTCTGTGGCGGGCCCAGCCCTGTGGAATGACCTCCCTCCGGATATTAGGAATACCTCTGACCTCCGCTCCTTCCGTATTAAGCTTAAGACCCACCTATTCCAAGTAGCTGGCCTGGCTCAACTTTGATCTAACCATATCGCTCCTGACGGGTTTTTAACTGGGTATTTTAATTATATTTAATTAATCTAGGGGTTTTTAAATACTGTATTTTAATTGTTTTTATTTATCAGCCGACCTCCTCCTTGTGTGTGTCTCGGTTTATGTCTCTGTTATATGTTTGTTTTGTCCACATATTTATTTCATATGTTTCATTGTACGCCGCCCCGAGTCCTTCGGGAGAGGGTGCGGCTAAGAAATAATAATAATAATAATTATTATTATTATTATTATCTTCTGTTGACTCTTGAAAGTTTTACTGCCCATTGCCAGCGGTTCGGTTCCCAAAATAATTTGCAGCTTTCGGCGGGTAATTAGACTTGCAATTTTATGGATCTCTGATCGCCCCAATAAATCTAGATTCGAATTTGTTCTGTGGAAACCTCTTTTGGATGTTCACGAAAGAGTGGTCGTATTTTTGGGGGGCTGGGGGCTGCAATGAGAACATGAACCATTTCTATAATACCCTTTTTTATTCCACGTTTTCAGCTGGGAATTTCTTTTCCCCCTGGGGCTCCTTCCCGAAGATCCATAAAAGCAAGAGAGATCTTCTGTCTTATCTCCTTTTTTTCCTTCTTCGGGCTAGGAGATCTACTGTGGCCCAGAGGGGTAGTAGCAACCTTAATTTGTTGAGGATAAAAGTGCTAGTAGCCACTTAAAAGTCTTAGAAGTATCCGGAAGATCTTAGTTATTTTTACTGGGGCCCTTAAGGTTCCTTATCACTCTGATTTACGGTGTGTGGTGCAACTGCAAGTTGCTTTGTTGTGTTGTTGGGGCTACCCATCAGCCCGATGGAGGCTGCCAAGACAAACCTGAAATTCCTCTCGTTCTTGCAGATTACATTTAATATCGCTGGGAGTAAATGTTTAGTAAGCTTTGCCCGGAGGAGGTAGAAGGATGGGTTTCTCCTTTTGTAATGGCCGAAGGGAGAAATGTTACACTGGGCAATTCTTGGGAACGGCTGTTGTTGTTTTTATTTCCTTTGAGTGGCTGCCAGCTGTTAAAATACCTTTGGTCTCTTTTGAATGAACATCTATTTGCGTGTCACGACAACCAGACATAAAGATAGTTGCTCCACACGTCACACACACACACTCACTCACTCTGCTGAAGACTTAATACACACATCGTTGTCTCGTCCTCTCATCTTCTTCTACTGGTTTCTTGTGGTTTATCAATTGTTGTTTGTAATTGATGATTAATGATGGTAACTAGGATTATGTCCTATCACTTTGTGGTTTGTATGTACGCTGAGAGCTTACTCACCGGAGAGAAATTCCTTGTGTGTCCCATCACACACCAATAAAGAATTGTATTCCATTCCATTCCACTCCTATTCCTATTCCCTTCCCATCCCTTCCCATCCTTCTCCTCCCCTCCCCTCCCCTCCCCTTATTCTCTTCTCTTCTGGATTCTCTTCTGTTTTCTACTCTACTCTATTTCCTATTAATTCTATTCTATTCCACTCCACTCCACTCCACTCCACTCCACTCCACTCCACTCCACTCCACTCCACTCCACTCCACTCTACTCTACTCTACTCTACTCTACTCTATTCTATTCTTCATTCCTCTCGTCTCTTCTATATTCTATTCTATTATATTCTGTTCTGTATTCTACTCCTATTAATTCTATTCCAGTCCAGTCCATTCTATTCTATTCTTCATTCCTCTCGTCTCTTCTCTTCCCTTCCATCCTACCCTATCCTACTCTACTCTGTGAAAAAGTGTGAAAAGGGGTTATAAGTTGCTTTTTTCAGTGCCATTTGAATGGTCACTAAATGAGTATATGGATCATGCAACTCCAGTTAACGGCCAGCTTTGATGATTCCTCCCCTGGTTTTCTCATTGGTTGAATTCCAGTTGCAAGTGAATTCCTTGATGTCTCTCATCAGGCTTGGGGGAAGCTGGTGATAAGACATTTTGGTGTCCTTCCTCAGTTACTGTGTGCAGTGCTTCGTAATAGCTGACCTGGTTTTAATATTCACCTGTAGCTTCCTTGAAATTCATATTTGATGGAAAGGTGGGATACTTTTAAACAAAGCACGTGAAGAAGAAGTCATGGAATAGAACAAATCAAAGTTATGAATATGTTGCCAAGGAGAGTTATATGGGATTTATTAATGTAAAGTGTTAATACTGCTTTATGATGCCACACCTGGAATGTTTGCATCCAGTTTTGGTCGCCACGATGTAAAAAAAGATGCGGAGGCTCTAGAAAGAGGGCAGAGAAGAGCAACAAAGTTTATTAGGGGACTGGAGGATAAAACATACGAGGAACAGTTGCAGGGATTGGGTAGGTCTATTTAATGAAAAGAAGGACCAGGGGAGACAGGATAGCAGACTTCCAATATCTCAGGGGTTGCCCCAAAGAAGAGGGAGTCAAGCTATTCTCCAAGGCATCTGAAGAAGCAATGGGTGGAAACTAATCAAGGAGAGAAGCAACCTAGAACTAAGGAGAAATTTCCTGATGCTGAAAACAATTAGCCAGTGGAACAACTTGCCTCCAGAAGTTGTGGATGCTCCAATAGTGGAAGTTTTCAAGAAGAAATTGAGCAACCATTTGTCTGGTATGGATAGGTCTCCTGCTTAAAGAGGGGGTTGGACTAGGAGACCTCCAAGGTCTCTTCCAACTCGGTTATTCTGTTAGGGATTATTGGAAGGGGCAATGGGGAATTAGGATCAAAATTATAGCATAGAGACCTCTACTTCCAATTCCTTCCTCTCCCCCTTGGATTTAGAAAGAGTTACGTTACTACAATGCAGCCGTTCTGAATCCAACTACCATCCGGGGGAGTTTTTGGTGCTGAGGACGTCCAATGTTCAGTAGGAATCGCCATGAAGCCTACAATGGCCATGTTAAAGCATGAATGTCATCTCCAGTGTTAGATTTGGTGCATCTGGAAGCTCTCCCACCCATGCCAAAATAAGCCCCAAAGATGTCTCAATTGACGGCTAAAGGTGGATTGCAGGGGAATGAACCAGCTTGCCACAGCCAACTCACTGTGGCCAATACCCATGGCCAATTCTCCATGGCCAATTCTCCATGGGACAAGTAACTGCAGGACAGTTTAATAATTCAATTTAACCATTTGTCTGAAATGGCATAGAGTTTACTGCCTGAGCAAGGGGTTGGAGTAGAAGACCTTCAAGATCCCTTCCAACTCTTCTCTTCCCTTCCCTACCCTTCTCTCTCCTTCCATTCTTCTTCCTCCATCTCTTCCCTTCTCTTCTCTCTCCTTCCATTCTTCTTCTTTCCATCTCTTCCTCCATCTCTTCCCTTCCCTTCTCTCTCTCCTTCCATTCTTCTTCTTTCCATCTCTCCTTCCTTCCCTTCTCTTCTATTTTCTATTAAAATAAATATTAAAAAATCATATTTCATTCTGGCCCTCCTTTTGCATCCTTTCTTTAATGACTTTATTTCAACATTTCTTTAATATTAGTGCAACTCTCGCCCCGCAGTGAGTTGGCTGCAGCACTTTGGCTGTGGTGGGATTGACCACCGTGAATTGTTGCAGGCCCGGATTGCAAGGTGTGTGTGTGTGTGTGTGTGTGTGTGTGTGTGTGTGTGTTTTGAGAGAATTTGGTATTTGTCTGCAGGAAGAATGCAGACGGTGAAACTGTCACCTGATCTTCCAAGGAGCAATTTGTCATCGCTGGCATATAACTCCTTCAATACTCATGCTGTAACCACTGAGGCCTACTCATTACACGACGTAGAGGTTATAGCTGGAAGCAAAGCTGGAGGAGGAAGCTGTATTATGGAGAACCCAATTTTAGATCTATCCTTATTAGCTAAATAGACTGGATAATCACTTTGACTCCATTTTCACTCGCTGATAAACTCAACCGGGCGAGTTTCCCTGGGTTTCGTCTTCTTCTTCTTCTTCTTCTTCTTCTTCTTCTTCTTCTTCTTCTTCTTCTTCTTCTTCTTCTTCTTCTTCTTCTTCTTCTTCTTCCTCTTCCTCTTCCTCTTCCTCTTCCTCTTCCTCTTCTTCTTCTTCTTCTTCTTCTTCTTCTTCTTCTTCTTTTTGCAAGCTCAGGATGGCAGTTGAATTTTCTCCTTACTTTTCTTCCACGACATTCTTAGAAGGTGCTGTGAGGTGGCTTCTGATCAGGAAGAGACCTTTTCGTTTTTTTAAAAAAGAAAAAATCCAGGATTATTAAAGGAAAAAGTTCCTCTCGCACATGCGTGTTAGTCGTTTCTGACTCTAGGGGGCGGTGCTCATCTCCATTTCAAAGCCGAAGGGCCAGCGCTGTCTGAAGACGTCTCCGTGGTCATGTGGCCGGCATGACTCAATGCTGAAGGCGCACGGAACGCTGTTCCCTTCCCACCAAAGGTGGCTCCTATTTTTCTAATTGCATTTTTTACCTGCTTTCGAACTGCTAGGGTGGCAGAAGCTGAGACATGTCATGGGAGCTCACTCCGTTATGCAGCACTAGGGATTCGAACCGCTGAACTGCCGACCTTTCTGATCGGCAAGCTGAATTTAAAAAACACAGAGAGGCAAAAATCTGTCATAGTCCACAAGAGTCTTTGGCTTACGACTGCAATTGAGCCCAACATTTTTGTGGCTAAGCGAGAATGTCGTTTGGAGGGTTTTGCCCCATTTTATGACTTTTCCTGCCACCGTTATTAAGTGAATCCCTGCAGCTGTTAAATTAGGAACACCGTTGTTAAGTGCACCCCTGTGGACTTGCTTGTCAGAAGGTTGCAAGAGGGGAACGCGTGACCCCAGAATGCTCCAACCATCATAAGTGCATGCCAGTTGCTAAGTGTTTGAATTTTGACCACGTGACCATTGGGGAGGCTGCAATGGTTGTAAGTGTGAAAAATGGCCATAAGTCCCTTTTTTCAGTGCTGTTTGAATGGCAGAGTGCGCACAGTTTTACTATGTGAGACAACCCAGGAGCAATAACAGTAAACAGAGGCTTGTTATAAATAGTAGTTTTCTCTACAAAATAATATATACTATACTTACACGTACTATAGGCAGATATCAAAAAATCAGCAATTACAGCAGGAAAGAACAGAGCCTTTTCTTATTATACAGGCTCTTAAAGGGATAAAAGCCAAAAACCTTGCTGGCTCATTTCCATTAATACATCAGTGCATCATTGCATCATCGTAGCGGTCAGCTATGTGGTCAGCTCTTAAATCACTACCCTAAGCAGACGGTTGTACTGTATACCTGTACTGTACAGTAGTTCACAAGTAATTCTCCCTTAGGATGCCCCAACTCCTACCTTGGTATAGCTCCTTCTTTCCAAACAGTTGCAAACCTAGTGCTTCCTTCTTCTCCCAGCCCTTCTAAGCAAGAGGTATCCACCCAGTAATATACTACACGATTGAGAATACGCCCCTTGTAGGAGGACGTTGTGTAAGTCTAATGTAACACCAAGATTAACAGATGTAAGATTTAATTTAGGAGGAGGTTGGGGAAGAGGAGAGGTAGGGAGGGTTGACTACACAGAAGCAGATTAGAATGTGAGACAAGGTTACAGCTGCCTCTCTCAATTGTGTTAAAAACTCATTGTGTACCTCTTGAGATGGCCTGATCCCTTTTGGTGGATGTGCCATTAATCTCTTGTGCAGTTGTGCTATTCAGGTTTTTTAAAACTCTTTTGTCCTATTGGTTTCTTATGAATTATCAATTGTTGTTGTAACTTACGATTAATGCTTGTTATTATGATTTATGACCTATCACCTATTTACTTGCTGTTTATATATAGAGTGTGATCTTGTGGTCCAGAGACAAATTCTATTCTGTTCCGTTCCGTTCCGTTCCATTCTTCTCTTCTCTTCTCTTCTCTTCTCTTCTCTTCTCTTCTCTTCTCTTCTCTTCTCTTCTCTTCTCTTCTCTTCTCTCCTCTCCTCTCCTCTCCTCTCCTCTCCTCTCCTCTCCTCTCCTCTCCTCTCCTCTCCTCTCCTCTCCTCTCCTCTCCTCTCCTCTCCTCTCCTCTCCTCTCCTCTCCCTTCTCCTCCCCTTCCACTCCACTCCATTCCATTCATTTTTCTCTTCTCTTCCTTTCCCTTCTCTTATTTTTTCTCCTCTCCTCTCCTACGCTATGCTACTCTACTCTCCTCTCCTCTACTCTATGTTACTCTACGTACTCTATTCATTTTTCATCCCACTATTATTCTATTCTATTCTATTCTATTCTATTCTATTCTATTCTATTCTATTCTATTCTATTCTATTCTATTCCATTCCATTCCATTCCATTCCATTCCATTCCATTCCATTCCATTCCATTCCATTCCATTCCATTCCATTCTACCCTACCCTACCCTACCCTACCCTATCCATCTTTTACAAATTGCTAACGAATTTGGCTGTGTGGACTCAGTCTATCTTTGGATGAGAACTTTATGTTAGTCAATTGCCTTCCATATTTTTTTTAAATTCCCTGACAAATTTGCAACTGGATCAAATACATATGTATATATGAATATGTCTGTGTGTATGTGTGTGTGTGTGTGTGTGTGTGTGTGTGTGTGTGTGTATACTTATAAATATATACATACAAACATACATACACAGACAATTTGTGAACCAAAATTCTAGGTTAAGTACTCGCCACAGTTTCCTTGATTCCTACAGGTTCGGAACAGAAATATTTGAAGAGTCAATTGCCTGAAAATGAGATAAAACAACCTTTATTACTTCCTTGTGTTTTGGGAGAGTTGAGAAGTAGAAGAAAAATACATTCCATAAGCTACAATCTGCCCATATGGTGAAAGGAACGCTAAAGTTCATTGTATGAATAAACATTGGAAAAATAATTTAAAAGAATAGCAATGCATACATAGCACCAAAATGCAAAATATATGAAGCATAATCAAATGATTGCATCAAGCTAAGTAATACAATAACTAATTGTGTCCTTGCTACCTACTAACCTGTTCTTATTTCTATTACTAAAGATGCTAATGCAGAAAATATACCACCTGTAATTCCAACTACCATGTGCTGAAAATTTGTTCATTATGCAGGTCGGTTCTACCTCCGATGAAATTTGGGTTGCAGGAAAGGAACAAGGCACATTCTGGCGAATTATAGGAGGCATCTGAGCTGCCCACAAGTCAGTATAGCAGAATAACAGAGTTGGAAGAGACCTTGGAGGTCTTCTAGTCCAACCCCCCTGCTCAGACAGGAAACCCTGCACCATTTCAGAACAAATGCTAGTCTAATCTCTTCTTTAAAACTTCCAATGTTGGAGAATTTACAACTTCTGGAGACAAGTTGTTCCGCTGATTAATTGTTCTGTCAGGAAATTTCTTCTTAGTTCTAAATTGCTTCTCTCCTTGATTAGTTTCCACCCATTGCTTCTTGTTCTATCCTCAGGTGCCTTGGAGAATAGCTTGACTCCCTCTTCTTTGTGGCAACCCCTGAGATATCGGAAGACTGCTATCATGTCTCCCCTAGTCCTTCTTTCCATTAAACTAGACATATCCAGTTCCTGCAACCGTTCTTCATATGTTTTAGTCTCCAGTCCCCTCATCCTCTTTGTTGCTCTTCTCTGCACTCTTTCGAGAGTCTCCACATCTTTTCTACATCGTGGCGACCAGAACTGAATGCAGTATTCCAAGTGTGGCCTTACCAAGGCATTATAAAGTGGTATTAACCCTTCAGGTGATCTTGATTCTCTCCCTCTGTTGATGCAGCCTAGAACTGTGCTGGCTTTTTTGGCAACTGCTGCACATGGCTGGCTCCTATTTAAATGGTTGTCCACTAGGACCCCAAGATCCCTCTCACAGTTACTACTACTGAGCACGGTACCACCTATACTGTACCTGTGCATTTCGTTTTTCTTGCCTAAATGTAGAACCTTTTACTCTTTTCACCATTGAATTTCATTTTATTAGATAGTGCTCAATGTTCAAGTTTGCCAAGATCCTTCTGTGTCTTTAGCCTCTCTTCTGGAGTGTTGGCTATTCCTGCCAGCTTGGTGTCATCTGCAAATTTGATGAGTTCCCCATCTATCCCCTCGTCCAAATCATGGATGAAGATGTTGAAGAGTCCTGGGCCTTAGAGGGAACCTTGGGATATCTCACTGCCAATATGTTTTCTGAATATGCTTTAGAGGAAGGATAAGCATTTAATTTTCCCAAGGGAACCTGGCTCCATTTTTGGCTTTCCAGGTCCAAAATGGGGCAGGTGGGGGGCTTTTGCAGTGCCCCCACACCCTGTTTTGGGCCTGGAAGGCCTCTTGCACCAACCTGGAAGCCAAATAAGGGTACGGGGGGGGGGGCTCAAGGCCCCCAAAATGCAACGCAAGCACTCCATGTGCCCTTCCCCGTGTGCATGCAGGACAGAGACCCAAAACCAGCTGTCTGGCCGGAGCGCATGCACAGTGGAGCTGGGCTGGGGCGACAGCTGGCATCCTCGCAGAGGGCTCCGTGTGCCACTTCTAGTTTACCCATCACAGCTCCAGCCATTTATACCATTTGCCCCAAATCATGTAATATTCCGCTTCTCCTCTGTCTTTCAATTCTATTGTTAACCTGTCTATCTACGCACATTAAAGCCCCCCCCTTTTTTATCCCCAGACCCTCGGGTGGAGTGGTGTCTTGTTTTCCAGTTTTGTCCAAATGCAAATCGATCCGCAGTTGTTATGGGGAGTATAATGTACTGAGTTTTCTTGCATACGTTTCCTCTTCCTATGCCTAGAAGGAATAACTGGGGTTTCAACTCTATTTTTTTTTTCGTAATTTCCTCTAACCATTTCCTTATGATGATCCAGTACTTCCTGGTTGCTGGACATGTCCATCACATGTGAAGAAATGTGCCTTGTTTGTACTTACATCTCCAGCTTTCCGCCGATCTATTTGGGAACATTTCTAGCCTGTCTTGCTGGGGGTAAATGCCAACGATAAAAGTTCACTTTAATTCCGCGGCAAAGCTGGATGTATTTATATTTTTCTGTCCATGGAGAAGCAGGAAGTCAAGCGAGCCAGCCCTCATCGACAGACAAAAAGGAATGCCCGCATACGGGTTTGTTATTTCAGTGGAAGCCAGGTTTAGGATGAGGGTTAGTTACAAAAACAGAGGGGCATAAACAGCAACATGATTGTTCTTTGACTGGGGTGGGTTTTCTGGATTCTAGACATCCCAAAGGTGAAGGCAACTGGGGTTTGTTTTCCCTTGAAGATGTTTCGCTTCTCATCCAAGAAACTTCTTGGGTTCAGAAGAAGACCCTTTGGAATGAGAAGTGAAACATCTTCAAGGGAAAATAAACTCCAGTTGCCTTTTGGGGAAAACAGCTTGGAGACAACCGTGACCTGGATGATGGAGAACCTCCGTAAACACCTGGACTTCTAGACTTCCTTTGTCAATTGAGCTTTTTCTACTTCTGCACAACTGTCGTTCTATTTTAGCACCGGGTCGACAGCTGGTGGCATCTGGCAGGCTTGGCATTCAGCAGCCGAAAGTTCCCCAGGGGGTGAGGGCATGAATGGGGCACCCGCAGGAATTTCCCAGTCTTCCAGCTGGACGGAGAAATTGGAAAACCTCCCAGATGAAAACAATCTATGTTGTTGCCAAACGAAGAAACATACATGGGTTGGTTATTTGGGAAGAAGTAATGTGGGCCTCCTTTCTAACATGTAGCCACGATGGGCCTTTGTGTGACCAGGATTGTCAGCTAATGCTCCAGTTGAGCTGTATTGAATGTTGGACAGAAAACTTGGTTAGCATAACTCCCGAGGACGAGTGAGTGATGGCTAACCTTTTGGTTGCTGGGAGCCAAAAACGCAAGGGCGCAGCTGCAATAGTGCTTGTGCATGCCAGCATCCATAATGGAAAGCATGCCCCCACATGCTCATGTGCACACAACCCCCCTGACCCATACATTCCCACCCCACATGCACTGCACTACTCCCCGGATAATAAGGCCAATCGGGCTTTTCTGAGCCATGCACTGAAATATGCCCTCCCTGAAAATATTGCAACACAGCAGCAGCCATGAGGTGACCACGCTCGCCGCCTCCTGCACCTCAAAAATAATAAGACCTCCCCGAAATTAAGGCCAAGTGCTCATTTCGGGGGGGGGGGGTCAAAGGAAAATAAGACCCTGTCTTCTTTTCGGGGAAAGACGGTAGTCGTACGTTTCCATATGTACGTGGAGTGATTGTGATTGTGTTTAGGAGACAGGACATTCATTCAAGGTTCTTGACTTTAACCCATGTTAGCGTTCAACTTACGACCCCCGTTGATCTCAAAATTGCCATTGCTAGCAAAACAGTTGCTAAGTGAGCTTTGCCCCATTTTACGCCCCCCTTCTTGCCGATGTTAAGTGAGTCACCGCAGTTGTTAATTTAGAAACATGGTTGTTAAGTGAATCCGGCTTCCCAACTGACTTTGCTTGTCAGAAGGTCGCAAAAGGGGATCAGAAGACCCTGGGACACTGCAACCGTCATAAGTACGTGCCAGTTGCCAAGCGTTTGAATTTTGATCACGTGATCGTGGGAATGCCACAACAATGGTGGTGTGAAAAATGGCCAGGTTTCTTTTTTTTCAGTGCCGCCATAAAGTTGGACAAGTGGTCTTAAGTCAAGGACCACCCTGAAATTCTTTCCCACGATAATCCTCTCTCTCTGCTTTTTAGAAAGAAAATTAGCCGGGATTTCAGCTGTGTAACCAGTGCGTAGGTGGGTGGGTGTTTTGGGGTACAGCTTGGTTCAAAGTAATATTTGGAAACCTTGCTACTCTGTGGGAGCTTTAGGCCTACGATGAGTTCCGAAACAAACACAGTTGGAGAAGAGATTCTCAACAGAAGCTTCAGCCATGCTTCCTTCTCGCCGAAAAGGAAATTCTGCAAAAAATAAAATGAAATAAATCCGTCTGGCACTGGCTTTGTGTGGCCAAAGCCACGGGGGGGGGGGATTTTTATAGTCCTCTGAACCGCGTGGATGGATTCCCCCCCTCCCTCCCCCGTAGAGCTGCCGTATTCTGCTGGGGCCTGAGTTGCTACTGCAAAGTTACTCATTCAACGCTCAACGCAGCCTGGTTGATTAATGAATTACTAGATCTTGCTCTTTTTATTTTGGAAAAAATATATATATGACTTTTAAACAACCCCCCCAATGTTTCCTTTGCACGGACGTGTGACTGAGGTTAATGAGTTCTGAATTTGCTCTCGCAGCTCACTCAACTGGCCTCAGCTGGTCCCCATGGATAGAGGTGTGGGTGTGTATTGATGCCATTGCTTAATTCAATACACCTCCCTCAAAAAAAAAAAAAAAACAACAACCCACCCTGTAACCACAAGGTAAACTGTTAAGATAAACATCTCGGAAAGGCCGTCCCCAGAATTGGGGGGCATGTGGGTAGCCAGCTCCCCTGATTTATCTCGGCCATCGGTTCAGGCCACACGAGGTTTGTGTTGCTTCGCTCCTTCCCAAATGCGTAACTGGAGTTCTGGATCCCTCCGAGCACTTTTGCAAAAAAAATCCCGCGTTGCTTCGTGAATGCTAAACGGAGGAAAAAAGTCCTCGTTGTGCCGCATTTTTTATCCAGACACCTAAATCAGGGAACGGTAACATTTGGAGAGACCAGGAAAGCAGTTTGGGTGCGTTCCAAAAGCCGTAATAGGATGAGAATTTTAACACCCCCCTTTGCCCCTCTTTTTATTTTGACCATCGCCAATAGTCCCGTCCTTTCCACTGCGGTCTTCTCCTCCTCCTTTGCCGGGAATTACAGCTTTTACTGAAGAAGAAGAAAAAAAGATTAAAATGCTATTATGCAAATGATTGCAGTGGGTTATTATGTTTACAAATGAGGATCCGTGGCTCCACACACAAATTAACCGAAATAGTCTATCTACATTATTAAAGATTTAATAATAAACGAACGGTGGGTAAACATGAGAGAAGCTTCGGATTGTGAACAGGAGTTGACAGCGGTTTGGGAAGTCCTCAACTTACGGCAGTTCGTTTAGTGACCGTTCAAAGTTACCACGGCACTGAAAAAAAGAAGGGACTTGGGACCTTTTTTTTCACACTTACGACCGTTGCATCATCCCAGCGGTCATGTGATCAAAATCCAGAGGCTTGGCAGCTGACTCACAGTTACGACGGTCACAGTGTCCCCTTTTATGACCTGCAAAATCAAGAGGGGAGCCAGGTTCACTTAACGACCACGTTGCTAAGTGCGCAACTGCAGGGATTCACTTAGCAACAGTGGAAACTGAGGTTGTAAAATGGGCCAAAACTCACTGGAGAAATGCCTCATGTAGCAACCGAAATTTTGGCTGCCGTTCTGGTCATAAGTCAGGGGACTAGGTGTTTCTCCTGAGCTCCAAATCTAAGATTTGCTGATTCTGAGAGAGAGAAGTCCCACATAAATCACATCTTTAGCTACAATTGCAGGATGAGGCCATGCACTCTGCAGCCTTAAAGTTTACTAAATAGTGAGGCTGTGTTTCCAACAACATTGTTTAAGAAAAATAAACTCTCTTTGGTTGTTGCACATCAACTTTAGCACCCTCAGGCTTCTCTTTCACAGCATGGTCCTTCTCCCAAGAATTCATGACAGTTCACCCACATTTTGGATTTCCTATTTGGAAATCCATCCATCACAACGGAGCTGGGGGGGGGGACCTTGGAGGTCTTCTAGTCCAACCCCCTGCTCAAGCAGGAGATGGTATACCCATTTAGGCAAGAAAAACCAAATGCAAAGGTACAGGATAGGTGGCACCTTGCTCAACAGTAGTAACTGTGAGAGGGATCTTGGGGTCCTAGTGGACAACCATTAAAACAGGAGCCAGCCGTGGGCAGCAGCTGCCAAAAAAGCCAACACAGTTCTAGGCTGCATCAACAGAGGGATAGAATCAAGATCACGTGAAGGGTTAATACCACTTTATAAGGCCTTGGGAAGGCCACACTTGGAATACTGCATTCAGTTTTGGTCACCACGATGTAGAAAAGATGTGGAGACTCTAGAAAGAGTGCAGAGAAGAGCAACAAAGAGGATTAGGGGACTGGAGGCTAAAACATATGAAAAACGGTTGCAGGAACTGGGCATGTCTAGTTTAATAGAAAGAAGGACTAGGGGAGACATGATAGCAGTCTTCCAATATCTCAGGGGTTGCCACAAAGAAGAGGGAGTCAAGCTATTGTCCAAAGCACCTGAGGGCAGGACAAGAAGCAATGGGTGAAAACTAATCAAGGAGAGAAGCAACCTAGAACTAAGGATAAATTTCCAGATAGTTAGAACAATTAATCAGTGGAACATCTTGCTTCCAGAAGTTGTAAATGCTCCAACACTGGAAGTTTTAAAGAAGATGTTGGATAATCATTTGTCTGAAGTGGTGTGGGGGTCTCCTGCCTGAGCTCCTGCCCCCTGGATGGACTAGAAGACCTCCAAGGTCCCTTCCAACCCTGTTATTCTATTCTATTCTAATTTCAGACAAGTGACTGTCCAGTCTCTTCTTTAAAATACCTCCTTTGTGTTCCTTGTCAAGCTTTCACCAGGTGTGTCCTCCTGGGCTGGCTAAATTTGAGTCCAGATGTCACAGTTTTAGTCCATATTTTTTCCTCTTTTTTTTCTTGTGGAAAGCAAGCCCACGTCAACTCTCAACACAAAAGGACTCGGCGTGCAACCTCGCTAAGCTTCTGGGATGGTTTGTGAGCAACCTTTTGTCTAAAAGTCATAAAATGTCCAGCCTAATCCTGTTGGGCAGTTCCTCTGCAGTTTTCCTGATCTATCCGTGGAGTGGTCAACATTAAAGCTGAGGTCTGGAGGGTGGAAATCAGCAATTGAGCCTCCTCTGTGACAAAGTATCAGAGGTCAGCCTGCCAACAAGGACCAGACAGCTGTGAAAACGAAAGACATCTGGGCCAGAGGGAGAAGAAGCAGGCAGGCCAGTCATCCGATGGGGTTGAGGGATCATTCCATAGCTTTCATCAGGGTTCAAAGCCCAAAATGAGGAACATCACCAGTTCTGGATCCCAGAGTTTGTTGTTGTTAGGTGCGAAGTCGTGTCTGGTCCATCGCGACCCCATGGACAACGTTCCTGTAGGCCAGGGGTGTCCAAACTTGGCAACTTTAAGACTTGTGGACTTCAACTCCCAGAATTCTGGGAATTGAAGTCCACAAGTCTTAAAGTTGCCAAGTTTGGACACCCTGTTCTAGGCTTTCCTGTCCTCTCCCATCCTCTGGAGTCCATTGAAGCTCACGCCGGCTGCTTGAGTGACTCCATCCAGCCACCTCCTTCTCTGTCGTCCCCTTCTTCTTCTTTTGCCCTCCATCGTTCCCAGCATGAGGCTCTTCTCCAGGGAGTCCTTCTTCCTTCTCATTAGGTGGCCAAAGTCTTTGAGTTCCCTCTTCAGGATCTGGCCTTCTAAAGAGCAGCCAGGGTTGATCTCCTCTAGGACTGACCGGTTGGATGGCCTTGCAGTCCAAGGGACTCAATGCAGGAGTCTTCTTCTCCAGCACCAGAGTCCAAAGGCCTCCATTCTTTGGCGCTCAGCCTTCCTTATGGTCCAACTTTCACAGCCATCCATTGCAACAGGGAAAACCACAGCCTTGACCAGACACAGGTGTCTTCTCCAGCACCAGAGTTCAAAAGCCTGGATTCTGAGGAATATCACCGGTTCTGGATGCCAGGGTTACAAGTGCCTTGAACGGCAGGTTCAGGCCTCCAGCCATAGTGGTGGAAGTGGCTGCAAGAAGTAGGCAGGTATCTGATGGGGCTGAGGGATCATTCCGTAGCTTTCATCAGGGTTCTGAAGAACATCAACAATTCTGGATCCCAGGATCACAACTGACGGTGGCTGTGGTGGGAACTATTCAGAGCTGAAGGGAAGCATTCACCCAGGATCAGGCCGCTAAGCTCTTCTAAAATGATGAACTTGGCTTGTGTGTGGAAACAGCTGGCACGAGGACACCATGTTCTTACAAGTTTAGGTTTCCAAATACAAATTGGAGTCAGGTGTCGTGCAATCCAAACACACACCGAAAAAACCCCTCCAGTGTATTAGCCTTCCTTCTTATAGGTCACTCACAAATCTACTTCGGTCACAGTTGTGTGTGGCCCACATCTGTTTGAGTGAAATGTAACCTTGGAAGCCCCCCGCGCAAGCCAAATGGCTGCTGGAGTTATTTTGAAGAAGTGTGTGTGTCCGTCCTGTTTCCTATTTATAATGGCGAGGCTTCATAATATTCACAGCGAATATATAACACAGATCAGTTCAACAAGCATGAAATTGTATGTTGTCAGGTTGTCACACCAATAGAGCCATACTCTCCGTTACGGTGAGATTGGACGGAATATTTCCCTGGCTTCGAAATCCTCCGAAAGGAAAAGAGAGTCAGAATCTTCCTTTTGGGATTTAAGAGCAAATGCTACCTTATAATTATCATCGTCGTCCTCCTCATCTTTATTATTTTATAGGTAATCTTGGAAGATGTTACTTTTCCCCCCTTCAGCTATGAGCAGGAGAGGAAATATTTACTTCAATAAATGCTAATCGGGCAAGCTATTTTTTGACCTCCGTAATGGTTTCATTTCCATTTGTTTTTTGCTTCTTTTTTTTTACACTTTCTATTTTTGTCTTTCACATGGGCACTAATTGCTGCTAAATGCTGCAATTCAACCTGGGCAGGTGGCCTCCACACTGAAAGCATCATTAGAAAATGATAGAGAATATAGCGGCCACATCTAAATTAAGACACGATGTATATCTGCATCTCTCTCTCTCTCTTTCTTGCTCTCTCTCTCTCTCTCTCTCTCTCTCTCTCTCTCTCTCTCTCTCTCTCTCTCTCTCTCTCTCTCATTCTCCTTATCTATCTATCTATCATCTATCTATCTATCTATCTATCTATCTATCTATCTATCTATCTATCATCTATCTATCTATCTATCTATCTATCTTTATCTAGATTTCTCTCCTTTCCCATCTCTGTCCATTTGTGTGTGTGTGTGTGTCTGTCTGTCTGTCTGTCTGTCTGTCTGTCTGTCTGTCTGTCTGTCTCTTTATCTATCTATCTATCTATCTATCTATCTATCTATCTATCTATCTATCTATGTATCTATGTCTATCTGTCTGTCTTTCTACCTATCTATACTTACCTATCCATCATTTATCTCTCTTTATCATCTATCTCTATCTCTATCGGTCATCTATCTATATCTGTCTGTATGTTTCTCTGTCTATCATCTATCATCTCTCTGTTACTATCTATCTATCCATCCATCCATCCATCCATCATTAATATATCTCTATCATGTCTCTCTATTTGTCTATCTGTCATCCATCCATCTATCTATCTATCTATCTATCTATCTATCTATCTATCTATCTATCATCTATCTATCTATCTAATATCTATCATCCATCTCTACCATCTATCGATCCATCTATCAGCCTGTCTGTCTACCTATCTATACCTATCTATCCATCATTTGTCTCTCTATCTCTTTATCTATCATCTATATCTGTCTGTCTGTCTGTCTGTCTGTCTGTCTGTCTGTCTGTCTATCATCTATCTATCTATCTATCTATCTATCTATCTATCTATCTATCTATCATCTATCTATCATCTATCTATCTATCTATCTATCTATCTATCTATCTATCTATCTATCTATCTATCTATCTATCTATCTATCCATTAATCATCTATCTGTTTCTATTCTCTCTCTGTCTGTCATCTATATCTGCCTGTCTGTCTATCTAATCTATCAATTATCTATCTATCATCTATCTATCTATCTATCATCTATCTATCTTTATCTAGATTTCTCTCTCTCCTTTCCCATCTCTGTCCATTTGTCTGTCTGTCTGTCTGTCTGTCTGTCTGTCTGTCTGTCTGTCTGTCTGTCTATCTATCATCTATCTATCTATCTATCTATCTATCTATCTATCTATCTATCATCTATCTATCATCTATCTATCTATCTATCCATTAATCATTTATCTGTTTCTATCATCTCTCTCTGTCTGTCATCTATATCTGCCTGTCTGTCTATCTAATCTATCAATTATCTATCTATCTACCTACCTATCTATCTATCTATCTATCTATCTATCTATCTATCTATCTATCTATCTATCTAATCCAATCCAATCCAATCCAATCCAATCCAATCCAATCTAATCTATCAATCATCTATCTGCCTGCCTGCCTGCTTATTCCCAAAGTGAAAGTAAGTACAGGGCTGCTAGTACTCAGAGGCAATGCTTATCATTACCCATTCTGTACGAGGTCAGTAGGTCTCAGCTCTCCCTGAGTCACAGGGCTGAAGCCGCCTGGACTGCCTCGAGCTCCTTTGAAGGAAAAGCCAGGAATAAATCTAATTTTGAAACGCACTGCCAGTATTTGTGATAAAAAAACAAATCCCTAGCGAAAAGAAAACAGTGGGAAAAATAGAGTAAGAAAAAGGGAAGGGAAAAGTGTAGAAAAGAGGGGAAAAATAAAGAAAAGCCATCGACTCCCTTTGGTGCAGTAGAATAAGATAATAACATCAAACCTCAGCTTTTTACTTTTACATAATAGTGCAAACTAGCCAGTCCTTCCATTTTTGTGCGTAAATCAAACTTGCTGCCATCAACATATATTTTTTAAATTTTATTTAGCTTGTCAACATGTACAAATTAACAGGTATAAGTATAAACATGGACATGAACACAGTAAATGGGTATGAATAAACGGGGACAGTAGGAGAGGGACGGTAGGCACGCTGGTGCATTTATGCATGCCCCCTTTGCGGACCTCTTAGGAACGGGGTGAGGTCAACAGTAGACAGCTTAAGGTTGAAGCTATGGGGGGTTTGAGGATGTAACAACGGAGTCAGGTAGAGCTTTCCAGGTGTTGACCACTCTGTTGCTGAATTCGCGTTTTCTGCAATCGAGTTTGGAGAGGTTTACTTTGAGTTTGTATTGATTGTTTGCCCATGTATTATTGAGGTTGCAGTTGAAATAGTTGTTGACAGGTAGGAGTCCGTTATAGCGGATAATTTTGTGAACTTCGCTTAGGTCAGACCTTAGTCGGCGTAGTTCTTGGTTGTCCAAGCCCAAACTTTCGAGCCTGGTGGCATAAGGGATTCCGTTGTGAGCAGAGGAGTGGAGGACTCCTGTCGTGAAATACCTCTGGATCTGCTCCATTGTATTAATATCTGATATGCAGTGCAGATTCCAGGCAGACGAGCTGTATTCGAGGATTGGTCTGGCAAAGGTCTTGTATGTCCTAGTTTTCAGTACAACATTACTGGAGAAGAAGAATATCAAAGTTCCAATTTCCCCCCAAGTCTTTTTCCATTAAACCCAAAAGAAAAGTTTCTGGTTTTATCTTTATATTTGCTTTGAGAAATATGTGAATCCTAGTCCAATATTTCTTTGCTTGGTCACATGTCCACCATAAATGATCCAAAGTCCTTTCTTTACATTTCCAACATTCATTGGAAATACCTTTATATATTCTCGACAGCTTGTCTGGTGTTAAATACCAGCCATACATCATCTGATAGAAATTTTCTTTTACATTATAACCGAGTGTAAATTTTAAACCTCTCGTCCACGTATTCTCCCATTGTTCAAGCATTACATTATATCCAAAGTTCACTGAATCGTTGCAATGCTTTTCGTATCGCAACCTGGAACATATCAAGTCATTGGGGGAAGATTAGCCCACACAAAGCAAGTAAGATGCATAAGAAGATTCATTTTGAGTACCTTTGTCTCACTGCATCTCTGTTAAATGCAAACAGAAAACTTTCCAAATCACAGGTTCTAGATCACAAATGATAAATTTTACACTTCTGTGATTATTATTATTTTTAAACAGTGGGCAAAAAACTTTAGATATAATATAGAATTAGACAATGGCAAAACGTATGGGAAAGGATCTATAAATTAACAATGACAACTTCTTATAAAGTAAACTTATATAAAATGTTCAATTGATCAGAGGTCACCAACCTTTCAGACGTCAGGGACCACTAAATTCATAATTTTAATTCGCCACTAATATGATCTGCCTAACGATCACCTGGGTGGGCGTGGCTAAGTGGTCATGTGACTGGATGGGTGCGGCCACCTCGCCTCCTTAGGGCCCCAACAGGAAGCAGTTGCTGGAGCTAAGCAGCCACCACGAGAAAGAGTTGGCAAAACAGCTCAGTTCAAATTGGATGTGACCGAGAAGGAGACTCAGCAGAGGCACCTCACTGAGGACTAGGAGCATAGGCTTTCCAAGCAGAGGGAAGACCTGCGGGAGTGCAAGGCCAGGGACCAGCGCCTGGAGGCTCAGTGGGCTGAGATGATGGGCCAGTTCCAGGCCATGATGCAGTCCCACTGGAATGAGGCCCTCCAGCTCTTTGCCACCAGCGGTCCTTCCCTCCAGCCTTCGCCCAAAGCCCCCCACCAGGAGGCTGAAGCAGACCCCAAGTCGGAATTTCTGCCCCCCTCCGACACTCATAAAAAGACCCCAAAGAGGGAGACTCTCTGCAGCAACACAAGCGTTCATTGCACGTATCCCTCCCAGGGGGCGTAGTTTGAGGACTCCTGATTTAGTGCAATATAAAAAATGCAAATAATTTTTCTGCAGACCACCAAAATTTTCTCACGGCCCACCAGTGATCCACAGACCACCAGTTGATGATCACCGCTATAGATGGCACTTACCACCTGCTAGGTTAGCTAAAATGTTTAAAAATATGTCTAGCAAATGTTGGAAATGTAACCAAAAAAACGGGCACATATTACCCTATGTGGTGGACTTCTGTTAAAGCCAAAAAAAGAAAAAATGTCCAAAAATACATAAGTGATAGGAAAACATGTAGATTTTAAACCTGATTTTTTTTTTCTATCAGGTATAGCACCAGAAAAATTGGATAAACAAAATATATATTCAATATTGCATTTGTTAACTGTAGTACGGATTATATTTGCACAATATTGGAAAAATGAAGAAATACGAGATGAAGAGATAATTAGGAAGATACTGGATTATCCAGAAACACATTCAAGATTAAACAGAAAGAAGACACAGAATATTATCAGGCATGGAACTTATTCTACTGGTGGTTGGAAAAAAGGGGTGGAGATTAAGAACGCAATCTGTACCGCTAAGCAAATTAAATAACCCAGACAACACGATGTTTATCAAGCACTAACAAAATGTAAAAATTAATCCTCTTCTTTGAAATACCCCGTAATACCTTGCAGAATCTTGGCCAAGTGAATGGAACTGAGTTTTTAACTGGCCAGATGCCCTTCCTGTCCCCAATGCGGAGTTTTGTTCAGCAGATATATATTCTCATCGTGCTCAGAGAGAGAAATATCTGCCTCTACCTAGGATCGAACTCACAGCCTCCTCATTGTGAGGCAAGAGCTCTACCTCTAGGCTACCACACCACTCAAAAGCATGCTACATGCAAGTAGATAAACAGGTACCACTTCGGTGGGAAAAATAATGCCGCTTTCTGTGGAAGTACGAACCCATACGGTGCAATAGAAAACAATAGAAAATTAATAAAACTTTATAAACAAAAACAAAAGAAAAACCAGTGGCTTCGAACCTTTTGGGCACCAGGGACCAGTTCCGTGGAGAGCGTTTTTTCCGTGGGTCGGAGGGGGTGTGGTTTCGTATTCTGACTGCATGGAGTTTTACTTGTTTCCACGATCCGGATCCTGGCATGCCGTACCTCGCTCCATGGACTTGGAATTACAACAATACAATACAATACAATACAATACAATACAATACAATAGTAGAGTAGGAAGGGACCTTGGAGGTCTTCTAGTCCAACCCCCTGCCTAAGCAGGAAACCTTATACCGTTTCAGACAAATGGCTATCCAACATCTTCTTAAAGACTTCTAGTGTTGGGGCATTCACAACTTCTGGAGGCAACTTCTGTTCCACTGATTAATTGTTCTCACTGTCAGGAAGTTTCTCCTCAGTTCTAGGTTGCTTCTCTCCTTGATTAGTTTCCACCATTGCTTCTTGTTCTGTCCTCAGGTGCCTTGGAGAATAGTTTGACTCCCTCTTCTTTGTGGCAACCCCTGAGATATTGGAACACTGCTATCATGTCTCCCCTAGTCCTTCTTTCTCTTAAGCTAGACATACCCAGTTTCTGCAACCGTTCTTCATATGTTTTAGAATTGTTTTAAAAGACTGGGGTTTTTTCCCTGCATTGCAGCGAAGAAAGAGTGTTTGCTTTCTTGAAATTCCTCAGTGGATGCAGAAAAGATTCTGCTGCTAAAAATGGGAAAACCTGCCACTGCAAGCTTTGTTAGGTGTGATTACGCCAGGCCTAGTGTAAAGTTTATAGTAAATACACCCCAGCCCTCCCAGAGAATATTTATTTGATACACCTCGTAATTGAAAGCGGTTTTTTTAATCACAAGGTGTCTCATGGGGGCATAGGAAGTCCTCGATGTACAACCACAATTGAGCCCAGTGAGACATTGGCGAATCGCAACCGCAGTTGTTAAATTGGTAAAGTGAAGTGAATCCGGTTTCACTTGTCCGAAGGTTGCAAAAGTGGATCACGGGACGGGGACACACACACACACAAACACACACGGGATGCTACGACCGTCATAAATGTGAGTGTTGAGGTCCTCTGACAGCCTGCGGAGCTGGCAGCAGATTCTGACAGTGAGGAGGTTGGGGAGGAACATGGGCTTATCAGCCTTACCCTGAAAGACGATGGCAACTCGAGCAGACGTCTGTCGGACTCTTCACAGAATGTCTGTGAATCATTACCAATGACCATAATTCACAGCCGTGTAAAATAAAAGAGGGTTTTGGGGACTAAGATTGTGAGTTGTGCTTTCTCAGGAAGCCTAGGTCAGAACAATGAGTCAGTTGTCAAGCATCCAAATAGGAAGCTCCAAAGGTCACAACTGTGAAAAATGGACAAGATTTTTTTCAGCGCCGTTGCAACTTCAAACGGTCACTGAATGAACTGCTGTTAAGTCATCCTCAACCAGTTTAATTTTCCTGAGCTCACAAGGTAAACGTTGACAACTCTCGTAAAACCAGTTCCGAATGTTGATGATTCTAAAGCATAAACAAACAAAAGCTAAATATGAAAACACTTACGAGGACTTACAGATAGGTAGGATTGTCTACAAACTACAGAGCTAAATAGCCTCAGTACATCAGCCTTCAGGTTAAAATTCTCTGCCAGACAAGTTTATTGGGCTCATAAACAGGGATCAAGAGACATCCAACCTCATCTTACAACCGTTCCAGCTTTCTGCAAAGACTGAGTTAGGTAGGAGGGCTGTAATCTATTTGTATGTGGGTGTTTGCAATTCCAGGAATCTGTTGGCTCAGTGATGGTCAGTGATTGAAACACATATGAGAATATCGCTCCCGCCATCTTGAGTCCGGAAGCAGTTCCTTAGGTGGAAGGCATAGACATTTTGGTGAGCTAGCGACGTTTAATACTGTAAGGAGCCCCAGGCCGCCCCTGAGTGAAGGAGTGGAACGTCTGCCAGTTTGAACTGAAGTGACGGAATGTGAGGCAACTGGCAGTCAGGACAGAGTTCTTTTCAGGTGGGGAGGGAGAGTAGAACACCTTAGCCTCAGAGCGTGTTAATTACTGTATAAGAAATACTGATGAACTGATGGTCATTCCGAAAAATCCTTTCTTAGCGTGTACCTAGAAGCTAAGAGGAACATACAGGCCAAATTTCAAATTTGTAGGCTTTACGGTTCTGGAGATTTTGTGATGGGTGAGTGGTATTTGGTGTGTGTGTGTGTGTATGCACATACAAATATATACATATACACATACACATACATACTTAACATTGAAATGGTTGATGTGTATTTTAGAATGAAGGTGCAATAATAAAGCAAATTTATTCATAAAATGTCCATCGGATTTCATTGAGGTGTCTTGGATGTACTGAGGCCCATGAATCATAATTGTGTCTGAAATGGGCACCCTGTGGTGATAACTGGTGCTGATTCCGTACTTTTTCTACTAGTGTGTGAATTGTAAGTTCTGCCTTTGAAAACTCAGAAGAAGTGCTTCCGATTGGAGTAAATGCACCATTGCTCTCCTGGTTATTAACGCATGCCTTGGTCATCACTCACCTGGAAAAAAGACATAGCTGCTTTAATCGTCGAGACAATGGATAAAAGACAAGGTTGCTTTAATGAGAAGTTGGGAGGCATTATGTTCATGAATCGCCAAAACTGTTTTGGGGAATTTATTTTTAGCGTTTAAAAATGGATTAAATTTGCCTCTACTTTCTGGGGAGGGGGGAGGGAAATCTAGCTAGAGATGAAAATAATTGTTTTGGGAGGGTTTGGTTTGGTTTCACTTTCTAGTTTAAGAGAAAGTTATGTTGATGTTTCTCAGAAATACATGGACGTTGGCATTGTTGTGGTATCTCATGGTTGAATTTCCTAACCTTCGTGGTCATGCCTTTTTTGTGCATTTTTATGAGAGCGTCAATAGTTAGTTATATAGGTGAGGATCTGAGACCATGAAAATTTTTGGGGTTGTGCCTTCTTGAGAACATAAACAGAGAGTAAGCTGCTTGTATCCTTTGAGTAGCCCTTAAAGCTCCCAATTTTCTTTCCCCTCAGAAATCTAATTGAACCTACTGATTGAAATATCTTCCCATTTAAACAAACCTTGAAGTGCTTTACAATTAAAAATTACTTTTCCAGCTAAGCCAAACTCATTAATGAAAACATACGTAAAGATGTTTGATAAAAATAGAAAAATAAAATTGGCAGAATAAACACTAGAACAATAACAGAAAGGAAAAGCAACACCAAAAGGATTAAAACTCCCCAGCAGGATTAATACATTATTAAGAGTCCTGGGATGGATGGATGGATGGATGGATGGATGGATGGATGATAAATGAAGATAGAGAGAGATGGATGGATGGTTGGATGAATGGATGGATAGAGAGAGAGAAGGAAGGATGGGTGGGTGGGTGGGTAGAGAGAGAGATGATGGATGTGTGATGGATGGATAGATGGATGGATAGATAGAGATGATGGATGGGTGAATGGATGGATGGATAGATTATAGACAGACAGACAGACAAATATATGATACAGAGATGAGAGATACAGAGAGTGAGATAGATGGATGGAGAGAGAGAGAGGGGGAGGGAGGAAGAGAGAGAGAGATGGATGGATGATACATAGAGGAGACACACAGACATACTAACTGACTGACTGACTGACAGATTAGACAGATAAATTGTGAAGGGCTGCATAAGGTAAAACCAGTCCTTGGAATTGGATTAGAAGTGAATTGAGTTGGTGGAGATCAAAATTCAATCACATGATCCCTTCATAGCACCTAGTTCCAGCCTCCACTTTTGGACGCAATATTTTGTGAAGTTTCTCAGTCATCTTCAGCAACTGTTCTGTTGCGCATTGGAATAATCCACGCACGAATGTAAGGACATGGATTAGCCAGGTCAATCCACGGATTAAGACAGCCCAGGTTATTCCGAGGGAGGCTGCCTGTCGCTGAGACACACTCCTAATCTGGTGAAATATGCTTTGAGCCACCAGTCCCTTTGATGGCAAGGATGATGGGTCCAGAAGCAACCCCTCCAGCTATAGAAGTGAATTTACAACCGGTTGAACCCCACTCACCTGGATGGCAATAATGATGGGTTGTTTCTTATAGATGTGGGACACCGGGGGGAGATAAAGCTGGAATTGTAAATTCCAAGGGGGTCTAGGAAGCCTTTTCCCCACCATCAACTGTCTTCTGGAAACATCTACAAGAGAATTAGAGTGGACAGTGTTGAATATGCAGCTGCCAAAAAAGCCAACACAGTTGCATAAACAGAGGGATAGAATCAAGATCACGTGAAGGGTTAATACCACTTTATAATGCCTTGGTTAAGGTCACACTTGGAATCCTGCATCCAGTTTTGGTCGCCACGATGTAGAAAAGATGTGGAGACTCTAGAAAGAGTGCAGAGAAGAGCAACAAAGAGGATTAGGGGACTGGAGACTAAAACATATGAAGAACGGTTGCAGGAACTGAGTTTGTTTAGTTTATCGAAAAGAAGGACAAGGGGAGACGTGATAGCAGTCTTCCAATATCTCAGGGGCTGCCCCAAAGAAGAGGGAGTCAAACTATTCTCCAAAGCACCTGAGGACAGAACAAGAAGCAATGGGTGGAAACTAATCAAGGAGAGAAGCAACCTAGAACTAAAGAGAAATCTCCTGATAGTGAGAACAATTAATCAATGGAACAACTTGCCTCCAGAAGTTGTGAATACTCCAATACTGGAAGTTTTAAAGAGGATGTTGGATAACCATTTGTCTGAAGTGGTGTAAGGTTTCCTGCCTAGGCAGGAGGTTGGACTAGAAGACCTCCAAGGTCCCTTCCAACTCTGTTACTCTATTCTAATATTTCTGCAGATTGAAAATCACAAACTAAGGTTATGTCCTAGGTCTTATATCAAATTGGACTTGCATTTGAAGAAGAATGATTTAATAATAGGTAGAAATTATTTAAAAAGTACTGAAGAAGGTTCTTTCTCTTGCTCATTAGAGCTTCTCTGGTTTAGTTTCTCCTAAACTTTAATTATTATTATTTTCCCTCTGCCTCTTTAATGTGTAAATTTCCTATTATAATATGCTGGCAATTAAATCCCAAGATGGATTCTTGGCCAGGTGTTTCCAAAATCTAAAGGAGGCTTTCCCACATGCAGTTTTCATCTACCCACTGCTAACTAAACCTTCTCCTTCATGGGTAATTCTTATTTCATAAGCAAAATAGACCTTAATATGTGCCTTAATATAGAATAGAATAACAGAGTTGGAAGGGATCTTGGAGGTCTTCTAGTCCAACCCACTGCTCAGGCAGGAAACCTTACACCACTTCAGACAAATGGTTATCCAACATCTTCTTTAAAACTTCCAGTGTTGGGGCATTCACAACTTCTGGAGGCAACTTCTGTTCCACTGATTAATTGTTCTCACTGTCAGGAAATTCCTCCTTAGTTCTAAGTTGCTTCTCTCCTTGATTAGTTTACACCCATTGCTTCTTGTTCTACCCTCAGGTGCCTTGGAAAATAGTTTGTCTCCCTCTTCTTTGGGGCAGCCCCTGAGATCTTGGAAGACTGCCATCATGTCTCCCCTGGTCCTTCTTTTCATTAAACTAGACATACCCAGTTCCAGCAACCGTTCTTCATATGTTTTAGTCTCCAGGCCTTTAATCATCTTAGTTCTTCTCTTCTCTGCCCTTCTTCCAAACGTTTTGTTAGACCAAAAACAAAAACCAGTGTGGATTCAGACCTGATCAGGGAAAACCAGTAGCGTAGTCCCAAGTCTTTATCTACTCGTGAATGACTCCATGTCTGTAGAAGAGGCTCAAGACGGCTCTTTCGTTTGGCTAAATCAGGGGTGTCCAAACTTGGGAACTTTAAGACTTGTGGACTTCAACTCCCAGAATTCTGGGAGTTGAAGTCCACAAGTCTTAAAGTTCCCAAGTTTGGACACCCCTGGGCTAAATGAAGGACTGCCAAGGTGTACGATTGCTGGAGAGCTTCAAGGCTGGTTGTCTATGAATGCCAACCCTTTTCCTCCTCCCAATCGGAGGCTGTTCTCCCTTGGAATTGTTTTTGGGAGTAGCTGGAGGTGATAACGGCCCTCCGTGGCCTTTGGCCACTTTGCTGAGTCAGCTTTTTGGGAAGCTCAGCAGCCACGGAACTATCTTGGGTTGAAGTCAGGCTACCACAGACGATTTATAGCTGTTGTTAAGGATGGACCGGTCGGTAGGAAGCACTGCGAGAATTTGGCATTGCTTCCTGACAGTGTTGCATCATTATCTGGAGGCTTAAGAGTACCCAAGACACCAATAGTCAGAACAGAGTTGGAAGGGACCTTGTAGGTCATCTAGTCCAACCCCCCTACACCATTTTTGACAGATGGCAGTCCAGTCTCTTCCTGAAAGCTTCCAGGGATGAAGCTCCCACAAACACTGAATAACAGAATAATAACAGAGTTGGAAGGGATCTTGTAGGTCTTCTAGTCCAACCCCCTGCCCAAGCAGGAGACCCTACACCATTTCTGACAAATGGCAGTCCAGTCTCTTCTTGAAAGTCTCAAGGGATGAAGCTCCCACAACTTCCGAAGGCAACTTCTGTTCCATGGGTTGATTGTTCTCACTGTCAGAAAATTCCTCCTTATTTCCAGGTTGAATCTCTCCTTGGTCAGTTTCCAACCAATGTTCCTTGTCTGGCCTTCGGGTGCCTTGGAAAATAGCTTGACCCCTTCCTCCTCTCTGTGGCAGTCCCTCAAGTATTGGAAGATTGCTCTCCTGTCTCACTTGGTCATTCTCTTCACTAGACTGGCCAGGCCCAGTTCCAGCAACCGTTCTTTATATATGTTTTATCCTCCAGTCCTCTAATCACCTTGGTTGCTCTTCTCTGCACTCTTTCTAGAGTTTGCACGTCTTTTTTATAGTGTGGTGACCAAAACTCGATGCAGTACTCTAGGTGTGGTCTTACTACGGCTTTATAGAGTGGTATTAGTACCTCCCTTGATTGTATGCCTCTGTTAATGCAATTTAGGATTGTGTTGGTTTTTTGGCCCCGCCGCACACTCCTAGCTCATATTTAACTGGTTGTCCACTAAGATTTTTGGCCAGGCCATTCTTTTGAAGTGAAATGGAGAATCATCTTAAATTAAGCGTCATCATCTTATCGTTTGAATATGGTATTAGATTTTTCTCGCTGGCCAAGTGAATTGACGTTTGACCTGCAGCCATGTCCTTCCTCTATTCTAGACATTCTTGATTTGACTGCAATCTGGGCAGCCTAAGTGGTAGACCTCCACTTACGACCACAAAGAAGGCTAAGCGAAAAATTTGCTAAGTGAGTTTTGCCCCATTTTACGACTTTTCTTGCCGCTGTTGTTAAGCGAATCACCTTAGTTGTTAAGTAAGTAACAAGGTTGTTAAGTGAATCCTGCTTCCCCACCGAACTTCGCTTGTCAGGAAGATGCAAAAAGGGATCATGTGACAGACACAGCCCTCTCCACCGTCATAAATATGAGTCAGTTGCCCAATGTCTGAATTTTGATCCCATGACCACAAGGATGCTTCAAGAGTCGTAAGTGTGAAAAAACGGTCATTAGTCGCTGTCTTCAATGCTGTTGTAACTTTGAATGATCCCTGAATGAAAGGATTGTCTGGAGATTCATTATTCTATAATTATATGCCCAGATGAATTGAATTGGTGCAAACGGAACAAATGGGAGCGAAAAGTATTCTAATTTTTTAAAAAATTTGCTTTCCTCATTTTCTCCTCATGGAGAAATAGCCACCCAACAACCTTCTTGGCTCTAAACTCAGAAATATTTGCTCAAGTTGTCAAAGGGAAGAAAGGAATATCCACTTATTTCCCCCAAATTTTTAAAATTTTATTTTGATTCAAAAATCATCTTCCATTAAACAGTGTGTCATCTGGGTGCAAATATTTTGTGCAAATATTTCATATAATAACAATTGCAATTGAAAGTCATGTTTATTATTTTATCTATTCTTAACTTAATGCTGCGGGACAAGGTATTAATTCAGCTTGTCGATCAGAAAGTTTGGCGGTTCGAATCCCTAGTGCTGCATAACGGAGTGAGCTCCCGTCACTTGTCCCAGCCCTAACCCTAACCCTAACCCTAACCTAGCAGTTTGAAAGCACGTAAAAATGCAAGTAGAAAAATAGGGAACCTTTACCTTTTTACTTAATGCTAATATTAATATTAACCATACCTAACACTATAACAGTCCTCTTCTTAACTTATTTAACTTTATTAAAACATTTTCTCTATTTTACTGCTCTGCTTTTTTCCACTTTTCATATTTATTCTCTAATTATTGATAAAATAATTCCCATACGTTTTAATAATCAAATTGTTCCTTCTCTTGAAAGAATATCCTCTTGAAAGAGACCAACGGAATATGTGTTCTGCCTACATTAAATCTTCCATTTCTTTTTTTCCCCTTTTTAATTATTTTTAAATATCATTTGCCTTAAAGGGTTTTGGAAAGGAAGATTAGAACTGATATAAAGGAAGAGAAAAGAGAGACACCAAAGAGAGAGCTAAAAGTACGAGAAAGATGGGAAAAGAGTAAAAGAAAGAGAGAAAAGATAAAAAACAGGTACCAAGAAGTGGCTTCTTATCTCTTTTACCTCAGTTAGAAGTAAAATATATTTTCTTTTATGACTTATCTTTAAAGGACCAATGTGGAACTCCAATGATAAGTCAGCCAAAGGGAATTGACCTGCATAATCTGATTGGCCTCAAAGCTGCTCTTTTCCATGAAAAATGGCTGTCCTCTCGTCACTTCAAATAATTAGCGTAAAGTGATATTTACATGGAACTACAATGGAAATTCCTTGAGCAGATTCCAGTGGAATTCTCCATACTCCAGAAGGATCAAAATCCTTTCCCCACTCCTTACCTTTTCAAGAAATGAGTCTGTTTCACTTCTAATAGCTGGGAGACACTGTTATTTAGTTTGCATTTTTAAAATGAATCAAGCAAGACTTACATGTGCAATCTTTTAAAATTGCTGCAGGAAAAAAACTCCTCCTCCTCTTCTTCATCCTCCTCCTCCTCCTCTCCTCCCTCTTTCTCTTTCTCTCTCTCTCATCTATCTATCTATCTATCTATCTATCTATCTATCTATCTATCATCTATCTATCTATCTATCTATCTATCTATCTATCTATCTGTCATCTATCTTCTTTCTTTCCTTTCCTTTCCTTTCCTTTCCTTTCCTTTCCTATCTCTATCTATCTTCTTTCTTTCTTTCCTATCTATCTATCTATCTATCTATCTATCTATCTATCTATCTATCTATCTATCTATCTATCTATCTATCTATCTATCTATCTATCTAAACCAACCTTGGTACACAGATAACTTATTCTCTGGAAACAAATAGTGTGGGGATAAGACACCCCTAAAACCTCTCTTGATTGATTTCCTGCATGGTATTTAGAACACTGACATTCTCAGGGTGTGGGTTCTGTTAAGATACAGCCTGATGTGCCTTAAAATGGCTTCTACTGTGCTGCTGTAAAATGGCTTTTACTGTACAGCGCAGTTGCCATGGTAATGGATTCTCAGTACTCCCCAAGGGGGCTCCCTCTGGTAAGGGGGGAAATCCAACATTAGAAATTACGTTTGGTCCGGACATTCCCCCCCTATAAATAAACACCCGGGCAACGCCTGGTTATCAACTATTTAATAAATCTTGATTGCTTGCTATGCATCCTACACATTCCTGATTACACACATAAACCCTATACGTTCCACATTTGGAGAAGAATCCTGTCTAATAGAATTTGTAGCCTTCCAATCATATTTTAATTTTTACTGATCGTTTTTGCAGGCAGATTGCCAGGCTCTTTGAATATTCATTCAGGAAAGATTTTCTAGTTTTGCTTTTTAGAGTAGAGTAGAGTAGAACAGAACAGAACAGAACAGAACAGAACAGGATTGTTTATTGGCCAAGTGTGATTGGACACACAAGGAATTTGCATATGCTCTCAGTGTACATAAAAAGACAAGATGCATTTCTCAAGAATCATAAATACAACTCTTAAAGATAGTTATAGGGTACAAACAAGCAATCAGGAAACAATATCAATATAAATCGTAAGGATACAAGCAACAAAGTTAGAGTCCTGCAGTCGTAAGTGGGAGGAGAAGGGTGATAGGAACGATGAGAAAACTAATAGTAATAATAGTAATGCAGCCTTAGTGAATAGTTTGACAGTGGTGAGGGAATTATTTGTTTAGCAGAGGGATGGCGTTGGGGAAAAAACTTTCCTTGTGTCTAGTTGTCTTGGTGTGCAGTGCTCTATAGCGTCGTTTTAAGATGTTGAATAATGTGTGGAAGTGATCATAAAGTCCTATCGTCAGATTTGCTTCTTTAGCTCTGGAAGATTTGAAGATCGTATTTCCCTGGAGTTTTGTGGCAGGGAAAAATTGGAGAGTTTGGGAAAAAATTCAAGAAGCAAGATATAGGTGAGAAAATTAATGGCATAATGTTTATCATGATTGTTAACAAGATCTAGGTTTAGCAAAGGACTGTTATAAGCATTATCTTTTGCAAATGTGTGCCTGATTCAGCTTTTGTTAAACTAAGGACAATTGAACTTATGCAGAAAAGAAACAACAAAGGAGAATAAATCACCTTATTGTTCTGACCGAGGCTTCCCCAAAAAGCACGAGGCAGAGTCCCGGTCCCGACAAAACCCCTTTTATTAAACGAATGTGAATTCCTCCCATTCGCCTTCAGCCAAGGCCTGGCAAACATTCTTTCAAAGGAATATTTATGACCACAGACCTTATCTGTCTTGGAAAGCTTCCATGTAAATATTTTCCCAAATGAAGTGCTGTGCAAGGAAAGATTTGGCACAGAGTCTCTGAGATTCACAGACAGATCTTCACACTCCTGAAATGAACGAACGAACAAATTATTTCCTGAAAAAGCCCCTTTCGCTCCTCCTTTATTTCCTATGGGAGGGGCTAATCACCATCCACCTGTGGCTTTATTCCCAAGTCGACCCCTGTTCTTTAGCTGTTCCCTTCGTCTGGCAGCTCTGCGCATGCGCACACTGGGAACAGGCTCCAGCTGTTCTTCTGCCCCACTGATGTCTGACTCCGAAGGCAGCTGATAACTGGCATACGGCTCTGGCCCCATCTCTGCCTCCGACACAGAGCCCCCATCAAAGCCTTCCCCAGACTCCAGGACTGGCCCAGGTTCCTCCCCAACCTCCTCACTGTCCGAGTCTACTGCCAGCTCTGACGGGCCACAACACTTATTGTTAAAATTGTGTTGTATGGGTCAGATGAGAACTGAAGATTGTATGAATTTTTCCAGTTTTTTTTATTCCAGGTTGGGTTAATCACCCTTAATAGACTTGGATGTTGATCAGGATTTCTTTCTGAAATTTACTTTCCTTCTCTTTTGAATAGATTGCCTTAATTTATGGAATCATTGAGCACCATGTCAGTCCTAACAACAACAACAAAAAACCCTCAGAACTGGGTAAGAAAAGAGAAGCCAAATTTAATGACATTTCTGAAATATTATACTGAATGCCTTATGTTGAAGGCATTTACAGAAATATTAAGTCTAAAGGACACGCTAAGAATTCTTGAAACATATCCACCCAGGTTTTTTTTTCCAAATTTGGAAGCAAATTTACGATTCGTTTCCCAAAACTGGCAACAAAATATTCCTATTTAATATTCATATAATGTATGCTTGTGTCATACCATTTGATCGTGGATAGTGGATATATCCATGTATCTTACGTTACCTATATTTGGAGGCAATTTAAGATATTTCTCCCCACAAAATTCTTGGCTCCAACTGCCCCAGTTCCTGACACAACATAGCTGAATCTGCTTATATATTTTATACGAGCTTCTGTTATTTTGCTAAGTGGTGAAGGTGAATACATGGAATTGTTTAAGCCAGTGGTTATCAGCCTGTGGTCCATAAAACTCGGAGGAGCAGCGATGTTGTCACAGGTGGTCTGAATATATTGTGTGTGTATGGATATGTGCATATTCATATCCATATGTATACGTATATGATAGGATATTCCAATATTTCAGTGACTGCCACAAAAAGGAGGGGGTCAGCTTATTTTCCAAAGCACCTGAAGGCAGGACAAGAAACAATAGATGGAAACTAATCAAGGAAAGAAGCAACCTGGGGTTGTCGCCCGAGAATGGCCAACAGAGCTGGCAGCAGATTCGGATAGTGAGGAGGTTGGGGAGGAACCTGGGCCAGTCCTGGAGTCTGGAGAAGGCTCTGAAGAGGGCTCTGTGTCAGAGAGGGGGCCAAGGCCGTATGCCAATTATCAGCTGCCTTCGGAGTCAGAAATCAGTGAGGCAGAGGAACACCTGTTCCCAGTGTGCGCATGCGCAGAGTTGCCAGAAGGCAAGAACAACTAAGGAAACAGGGTCGACTCGTGAGTGAGGCTTGGAGACATTGGCCCCTCCCATAAGACATAAAAGAGGAGCGAACGGAAGTGAGCTTTTGCAGGAAGCAATTAGTTCATCTGGTCGGTTCAAGCTTGGAAAAGTTCTGTTTGACTCTGTGCTAAGTTTGGCCTTGCTCTGCATTTGGCAATGAGGTCTCTGGCAGAATTCCCAGGGAGATACGGTGGGTCTTTATCAACATTTCCCTGAAAGACCGTGGCAACTCAAGCAGACATCTGTCGGAATCTTCACAGACTGTTTGTGAAGCCTTGTGGGCTGTAAATGACCATAATTCACAGTTGTATAAATAAAAGAGGGTTTTGTGGGCTAAGATTGTGATTTATGCTTTCTTGGGAAGCCTAGGTCAGAATACCTGGAACTAAGGAGAAATTTCCTGACAGTTAGAACAATTAATCAGTGGAACCGCTTGCCATTAGAAGTTGTGGGTGCTTCATCATTGGGGGTTTCTAATAAGAGGCTGGAGAGACACTTGTCTGAAATGACATAGGATGTCCTGCTTGAGCAGGGGGCTGGACTGGAAGACCTCCAAGGTCCCTTTCAGCTCTATTCTGATTCAGTGGATGGAAACTAATCAAAGAGAAAAGCAGCCTGGAATTAAGGAGAAATTTCCTGACAGTGAGGACAATTAATCAGAGGAAAGAAGTAATTCTTCAGAGGTTGTGAATGCTGCATCCCTGGAGGTTTTCAAGAAGAGACTGGACAACCATTTGTCTGAAACGGTGGAAGGTCTCCTGCTCGAGCAGGGGGTTGGACTAGAAGACCTCCAAGAGCCCTTCCAACTCTATTATACCATTAAAATAAAACAGTGTGGAGTTTTCTTCTGCACTCACACTTTATACAAATGCAGTCTCAAAATTTCCAACACATGCCGCTGTGTGTTGGTTCAAGGTACTTTTCCCTACTTTGGGTATCTTGGGGGGTTCATTAGTTTGCTAATGAGAGGTACTTTTCATTTGTAGCCTTTGCTTGCAGGAGGTGAACTCTTTCATCCGAGTATCTCCTGATAGACGGAGCACATGGTGTTTGGAAGCCATCTGTGCTGGAGAAATCTCCTCCAGGGATGTGGCCTTCTTGAAAACAGATGTCACTTTGCCTCATTGTCTTTTGCACCACCCCGTGGTGTGCCCTGTTACACCAAACTATTGCAGCTTTTCAACCAGGGCTCCGATCACGTCAAACATAAGAATTCTTTATTCTTTATGGGCCAAGTGTGATTGGACACGCTAGTAAGGAAGAGAAGAATAATAGTAATACAGTCTTAGTAAATACAGTCAAAAACATAGCATAGCATAGCATACAATAAGAATTAGAATAACGTAGCATAGCATAAAATAGAATAGAATAGTAGACTAGAATAGAATAGAATAGAATTAGGAAAGAACAGAACAGAATAAAAAATAGGAATAGAAAATAGGAATGGAATGAAATGGAATGAAATAGAATGGAATAGAATAGAATAGAATAGAATAGAATAGAATAGAATAGAATAGAATAGAATAGAATTCTCTATTGGCCAAGTGTGATTGGACACACAAGGAATTTGTCTTTGGTGCAGATGCTCTCAGGGTACATAAGGAGAATAAAAATACATTCATCAAGAATAGAAACAATATAAATTGAAAGATACAAGCAACACAATATACCTATCACAACCTACAAAACAGCTTCTGGATGGCTTTTTAAAACTGATAACAGTTCCTGTCCTACTTTTCAATAGCTTGGGATGCAGAAAAGTTGACTCTCTGTAGGGAATTTTAAGTGTATAACTATTCCCATTCTCGGAGCATAGAGGCAACCAATGTTAATTTTTGTTTTCAATATTTATTTTTAATCTATAAGCTCGTCTGGAGCTGTGATCCTTCGGGCAGCTGAGGATGACTAAGAGCTACGTTGTTCAGGAGTAGGAGGCCGTTATGCCAACAAGATTATTTGGGGGATAAAACTCTTCGTGACAACTCGCCAAAATGAAGTCCATACATTATTTGTGAATGTCTATTTTTAAAATCTTCGATTTTGGGGGCCTCTAATAATGACGTTTCAAATATCGTTTACCTGCAATACTCCAAAAGCCGAGCTTTTACGTCGCTTCGGTGCTTCGATGAATAATTGCATGTGGATTTGCCCAAAAAACTTCTCTGAAATTTGGGGTTGGCATAGAGATGCTGACAAAAAGAGGAAGAAACAGGGGTGCCCCGAGTCCTTTGAACTACTGGTTAGGTCAGTGATGGTGAAACATTTTGGTACTTCGTGCCCAAACTGGAACATGTATGTATGTGTCTCTGTGTGTATGCGCGCACTGGAGTGCCGGAAACCGGAAGACCAGCTGGTTGGTACGTGCATGCCTGTTTTTTAGCTAGTTTGGGCTGTTTGGGGTCCATTTTCAGTGCATTTTTGGGCTGTTTTTGACTCAAAAAATGGCCTGGAAACACTCCCCAAACAGCCTGAAAACAGCCCAGAAAATAGCCTGAAAACAACCTAAAAGGGCCATGAAAATGCCCCCAAAACACCCTAAAAACGGCCCCCAAAGTGCCTGTTTTTTGGCCATTTTCAGTCCGTTTTCCAGCAGCTGTGAACACCGGCTGGCCGGAAACCCGGAGAAGGCTGTGTGTAACTCCCCTGTCACACGTGCCGTAGGATTGCCATCCCAGGGTTAGGTTCTGCATATCTAGAGAAATTGACGTTTTTGCTTTTAGGAAAGAGTGAACTTCTGGCTGAAAGAAAGTTAAACTTTGAAAACAAAGACCTACGGAGGGTTTCAATGAAAATTGTTTGAAGAGGAGAGGAGGAAAGGGAAGGGAAGGAAGGAGGAAAGGGGGAAGAGGAAAGGAAAGGAGGAGAAAAGGAAAGGAAATAATAAAAGGGTAGAGAAGGGAGAGAGGGAAAGAAAAGAAGAGTGAAGGGACGCTAAAGGCATGAAATGTTGGAAGTCAACATTTCTTGTTCCTTATTCCTTCCACCCCAAAGTTTGAGGTAGAACCTCTTCTTCTCCTCCACTCTTCCTGTAGATAGATCTTTGTTTTCAGTTCTCATGTCCCCCAGTTCCTCTCCATACAAACACGACACTTCTCTGCAGCCCATACTGAAGTTTACCAACAGAGGCCCCTCACACTTCCACTTTCCCACAGTGGAGGAAAGGCCCTTGATTGGTCTGCTATGGAGAGTTGCAATCAGAAAAGTCGGGCAAGTGAGTTATAACACCTCATCTTTCTTTCTTTCTTTCTTTCTTTCTTTCTTTCTTTCTTTCTTTCTTTCTTTCTTTCTTTCTTTCTTTCTTCTTCTTCTTCTTCTTCTTCTTCTTCTTCTTCTTCTTCTTCTTCTTCTTCTTCTTCTTCTCCTCCTCTTCCTCCTCCTCCTTCTTCTCCAATTTTTCTTCTTCCCTCCCTCCTCCTCCTTCTATTTCTTCTTCCTCTCCTCCTCCTCCTTTTTTCCTTTTATTTCTTCTTCCTCTTCTCCTCCTTCTCCTCCCCCCTCTTCTCCTTCTATTTTTCTCCTCCTCCTCCTTCCTCTTCTCCTCCTCCATTTCTTCCTCTTCCTCTCCTCCTCCATTTCTTCTCCTATTTCTTCTTCCTCTCCTCCTCCTCTTCCTCCTCTTCTTCTATTTTTCTTCTGCTCCTCCTTCCTCCTCTCCTCCTCCATTTCTTCCTCTTCTTCCTATTCCTCTCCTCCTCCTCCTCCTCTTCCTCCTCCTTCATTTCTTCTTCTTCCTCTTCCTCTTTCTCTTCTTCCTCTTCCTCTCCTCCTCCTCCATTTCTTTTTCTTCCTATTCCTCTTCTCCTCCCCTCCTCCATTTTTTCTCTTTCTTCTTTTTGTCCTTCTCTTCCTCCTCCCCCCTCCATTTCTTCCTCTTCTTCCTATTCCTCTTCTCCTCCTCTTCTTCTTCCTCCTCCTTCATTTCTTCCTCCTCTTCCTCTTCTCCTCCTCCTCCATTTCTTCTTCCCATTCCTCTTCTCCTCCCCCTCCTCCATTTCTTCTCTTTCTTCTTCTTGTCCTTCTTCTCTTCCTCCTCCCCTCCTCCATTTCTACCTCTTCTTCCTATTCCTCTTCTGCTCCTCCTCTTCTTCCTCCTCCTTCATTTCTTCTTCTTCCTCTTCTTCCTCCTCTTCTTCTCTTGTCTTCTTCTCTTCCTTCCTCAACATATCATTAAAAACACCATTATTTATGAAGATACGGGATGCAACAGGATCTTCCAGTCGAGGTGTGGAAGCTGACCAAAAGAGGAGAAGACCAGCTCAGCCTTTTTGGTCAAAGAGTAGCCAGGCTCCTGGTTAGACCATCTGAAAGTAGCTGAGGTGACCTCTTTTCAGCCTTCCGTGCTTCCTTTAACGTGCTGTGTTTATATGTCTATGTATTTCTGTAAAAGAGAAGAGCGGCTGTAAAAATAGACAAACCATTAAATTTTCATAGGAGCATATAAAACCCATCAAAGGAATCCAGGGTACCCTTCTCATGCAACTGCATCATTTCAGCGCCCCGGGGAAACATGGTGCAAACGCATGTTTGAACAGGGATTCACAAGGTGTTGGGAGCGCAACGATTGCTTGTAACCCCGTCTCTCGGTTTTAAGACACCAAAGCTCCAGAGGGAAGCTACGGGACGGAAGGAAGCAGCCTGTGGAGCCACGATTCTTGGTTTGCTCGCATGCCGTGCCAGCTGATGATGGGTCCAGGGGCATTAGGAGATGATAGAGACCCAGAAGGAGGGAGGGGGGACATCCAGTGATTTCTGGTCACCTTCTCTACAGCAGGAAGGCATGGCTCTTCTTGAAGTTGTCAGGGATGGGAAGTCAACAGGCTACGATTTGAGTGGTCCTTGGTGCTCTCTGAGCTTGGTGGTTTTCTTTCAGACATTTCATGACCCATACTAAGTAGTGTCATCAGTGTTAGAAGGGAAGGGGGTTTGTGCATAGGAGGAGGAGGAGGAGGAGGAGGAGGAGGAGGAGGAGGAGGAGGAGGAGGAGGAGGAGGAGGAGGAGGAGGAGGAGGAGGAGGAGGAGGAGGAAGAAGAAGGACTATGGAAACCTTGGTGCTCTCTGAGCTGGCTGGTTTTCTTGCAAACATTTCATTACAGCTAACTCATTCATGCAAGACTAGGATTTGGATGATTCTACCCTCAGCTTTGGGATGTAAAAAAGTTTGTTAGGAGTTGAAAGAAGAGAAGAAGCAATACCTTCTCAAGTGTTAATTAGTGGGCAGGAAGACACGTCCCCTTAAAAATGTAAAGGTTCCCCTCATACATATGTGCTAGTCGTTCCTGACTCTAGGGGGCAGTGCTTATCTCGGACTTACGGTTTGCTCGGAGGGTCGTTTTGAGCGCTCCGAAGACGTCTGGGAGGCCTCCGGACGGTCCCTGAAGCCTTCAGAGTGCTCAAAATGACCCTCCGAGCAAACTGGAAGTTCCTCGGAGAGTCGTTTTGACTGCTCCGAAGGCTTCAGGGAAGCCTCCGGACGGTCCCTAAAGCCTCTGGAGCCTGGGGAGGGCGAAAAAAGCATGTAAAAATGGGGGAGAGCGTCCGTAGTGCGCACATGCGCATTGCATTATGGGTGCGGCACACCCGCACACGACCCCCCCTGCGCTCCTCCCACTTATGGCATGCGAGCCAAAAAGGTTTGCCATCGCTGCCCTATACCCTTGATGAAGAACCTACGGCACAGTGGTGAAATTCAAATGTTTCTACTATTGGTTCTGTGGGCATGGCTTGGTGGGCATGGTGTGGCTTGGTGTGCGTGGCAGGGGAAGGATACTGCAAAATCCCTATTCCCTCCCCACTCTGGGACTGGCCATAGTGGCATTTGCCGGTTCTCCAAACTACTCAAGATTTCCACTACCAGTTCTCCAGAACCTGTCAGAACCTGCTGGATTTCACCCCTGCTATGGCATGCCAGCTGTTGCCCCAGCCCAGCTCCACCATGCGTCTCCTGCTGGCCAGCTCTTCTATGGGGCTCTGCCGTGCATGCGCAGGGCGGGGCACATGTGCGGGAGACACTCGTATTGCATTTTGGAGGTTCACGTGAGTTCACGCCCCCTCCTGCGCCCCCTTTTGGGCCTGGAAGGCCTCCTCCACCAACTTGGAGGTCAAGGGGGGCAAAGTGTTTGTCCGGGGGCCCTCGCATTGCATTTTGGAGTTTCACATGTGCACTTTGGACACTCAGCATGAAATGGCTTAGTCATCACTGCTTTCTATACCATTTCAGACCAGCGAGAGTCTTATTGCGAGCTGGACAAACGGGTTGCCTGATCTTGTCTTTAAAATCTCTAGTGGTGGAGCACTCACAATTTTTTCCTTTCCAGAGATTAATTGTTCCACTGGTTAATTTGTCGTGATTGTCAGTAAGTTTCTCCTTGGCTCTAGATTGTATCTCTCCTTTGCAAGTGCCAATCCGTTATTTCCTTTAGGTGCTTTGGAGAATAGTTTGACTCCCTCTTCTTTGTGGCAACCTCTGAGATATTGGAAGGCTGCTATCATGTCTCCCCTAGTCCTTCTTTCTCTTAAGCTAAACATACCCAGTTCCTGCAACCGTTCTTCATATGTTTTAGTCTCCAGTCCCCTAATCATCTTTGTTGCTCTTCTCTGCACTCTTTCTAGAGTCTCCACATCTTTTCTACATCGTGGTGACCAAAACTGAATGCCGTATTCCAAGTGTGGCCTTAAAGGTAAAGGTTCCCCTTGGATGTATGTGCTAGTCGTTCCCGACTCTAGGGGGCGCTGCTCATCTCCCTTTCAAAGCCGAAGAGCCAGCGCTGTCCGAAGACGTCTCCGTGGTCATGTGGCCGGCATGACTCAACGCCGAAGGCGCACAGAACGCTGCTCCCTTCCCACCAAAGGTGGCTCCTGTTTTTCTACTTGCGTTTTTTACATGCTTTGGAACTGCTAGGTTGGCAGAAGCTGGGACAAGTAACGGGAGCTCACTCCGTTAGGGATTCGAACCGCCGAACTGCCAACCTTTCTGATCAACAAGCTCAGCATCTTAGTCACTGAGCCACGACGTCCCTGTTAAACTAGACATACTCAATTCCAGCAACTGTTGTTCCTATGTTTTAGCCCCCAGTCCCCTTATCCTCTTTGTTGCTCTTCTCTGCACTCTTTCTAGAATCTCCACATCTTTTTTTACACCATGGCGACCAAAACTGGATACATATATTCCAAGTGTGGCCTTCCCAAGGCCTTGTAAAGTGGTATTAGCTGCTTATCCCTAAGAATCTGGGCTCTGCCCAGGGATCAAAACGGTGGATTTTTAATGCCCGTGGGCACTAAACAAATTACTGGACACCATTGGACAAGCTACCTCTGATTTGTAGCGGTGGATGGAGCATTGATATGCACCGCTTGTCAACATTTAAATTAATTTTTTGCTGAGTTCCTTTTGGCCAAAGGGCCAGGGCGCAGAAGCCTTTTCAGCAACACGATCAGATCTTTTTGAAGTTGTGTTTACAACGTAATTATCCAAGCCTTTTGTGTCCCGATTTCTGTGAATTAAAAAGTTCTTTTTAAGCTCCGTTCTTGATCGTTGTATGGAAGTGGCTTGTGGGTGATTTTTTTCATCTTCTCAGCCTGTTTTACGATCCTGTTTAATGACTTAGTAGTAGGTTTCCATCCACGTCTTAACTCTGTTTAGTTTTCAAGTCCAGCAATGAATGTGAGATGCTGCTATTTCTGAAGTTGTGTTTTTTTGCTTTGGTTTTTTGTTTTGGCCTCTCGCTGTGAAGTAATAAAGTCCTCGCTGAAGTTTTGTAATTAGTTTGATCCAATAAAACGATGGAAATAGGACGAACTCCATAGCATGAACCTTAGCCTCTAAATTTGGGACATAAAGGAACCAATTTTCAAATCTGTGCTCAGAGCTTGGATATCTGTAGGAAAGAGAAAGGATGAGAACTCTTGAAGATGAATTCCTAGAACAACAGAAAAAGAAAGGGAGAGAGAGAACGAGAGGAAGAGGAGGGAAGGAGAGGAGGGTAGAAGGGAGAGAAAGAGAAGGAGAGGGTAGGAAGAGGTAGGGGAGAGGTAAGGGAAGAACGAAGGGGAAGGAGAGGAGGAAGGAAGTAGAGAAGGGAGGGAGGGAGAAGAGAAAGGTAAAATAAGGTGGTGTTATAACAGGCAGGAGGGATGGTAAATAAAGCAATCCAAATTGTACTGTATTTTTCGCCCAATAAGACGCACTTTTTTACTCCAAAAAAGAGGGTGAAAATCTGGGTGCGTCTTATACGCCGAATGTAGCCACCTGGGTCATCTAAAAATGGGGGCAGGCATAAAATTGTTCTTAAACTGCTGTTAACTTTATACAGTTGATATAAAATATTTTACTACAGTATTTGGTTCAGAATCTTTTTTTTCTAGATTTTCCTCCTTTAAAATTGGGTGCGTCTTATATTCCGGAGCGTCTTATAGGGCGAAAAATACGGTATATTATAACCTATTAAATGGAATTACAAATGTATAAGAATGACAAATGTAAAGAAGAATAACAACTGTGTGAATGTATACCTATAATTGTATGTAGGAGAATAAAAAAAAACTTTTCAGAAAAGAAGATGAATTCCTAGTTGGTCTGAACCAACGAGGAGCCTAACCTGCTTCTCCTAACAGAATTCAGTTTGTTCCTGTTCAAACAAGTGTTTTAGACACTATAAGTTGAAGGTACCTGCTTCATCTGTAGACTTCTTCATCTGTGGATTTCTGTGTTGTTACTTTTTTCCATAACTTGGGTCCCCTTATCTTTCCACCGGGATAGAGCTGGAAGGGACCTTGGAGGTGTTCTAGTCCAACCCCCTACTCAAGCAGGAGACTTTGTACCAGTGACGGTGAACCTAGTGAGGGCCTATACAATTTGAGACAATTGACTGTCCGGTTTCTTCTTAAAAGCCTCCAATGATGAAGCACCCACAACTTCTGAAGGCAACTTCTCTTCCAATGGTTAATTGTTTCTCCTTAATTCCAGGTTGCTTCTGGTCTTTTGGAAAATAAGTTGCCTCCCTCTTCTTTGGGGCAGCCCCTCAAACACTGGAAGACTGCTATCATGTCCCCCGCTACTCCTTCTTTTCTCTAGACTAGCCAAAATCTGCAACCGTTCTTCTTATGTTTTAGTCTCCAAGCCTTTAATCACCTTAGTTGCTCTTCTCTGAACTTTTTCCAAAGTCTCTCAACATCTTTTTTTGTAACATGGCGACCAAAACTGGATGCAGCATTCCAAGTGTTTAAAGCTTTATAAAGCAGTACTAATACTTCATGTGATTTTGATTCTTTCTAGAAGAAAAGTCTTGAAGTTCTTGAGCTTGGTTGTTTTCTTGCAGATGTTTTATGACCCAACCAGGTAACATCATCGATGCTAGAAGGGAGTGGGATTTGCAGAGAGGAGGAGGAGAACTGTGGGGTCCTTGGTGCTCTCTGAGCTTGGTGGTTTTCTTGCAGACATTTCATGACCCAACTAGGGAACATCATCAGTGCTGGAAGGGCGTGAGGTTTGTGAGGTCCTTGGTGCTCTCTGAGCTTGGTGGTTTTCTTGGAAACGTTTCATTTCCAAACTAGGTAATGTCATCAGTGCTGATGTTACTTAGTTTGGTAATGACATGTCTGCAAGAAAACCCCCAAGCTCAGAGACCACACACACACACACACACACACCCCTTTACACTTCCACTTTCCTTCGACGATCTGTTTAAGATCCCACCGTTGGTGTGTTATTTTATTTTTTTAATCAAACCCAGATATTTGAAAGGGGCCGACGATCCTTGTGCAAAAGCCAAGACTGGATGTGTAGGTTAAATCTCATCCTCCCTCTCCCCCCCCCCCCCCGCCCACTACTCACTCCCCACAGTGGAGAGAGGGGGCTGTGCTGAAGAGAAATGAAAACTAATTGAAGAGCTGTTAAAGTGCTAAACGCTTCCCCCCCCCCCCCAAAGGAGCCTCCCTCTAGCTATCTGCATTCGCAGCACAGAACAAGTTGGTGAGTATTTAAGATAATTCCCAAGTGTGGCTATTTTTAGTTCGCTCCTAAGCTCCTCTAAGAGCTTTTTCAGCTGTGCTTTTTCCTTTAACCTGGCCTTACAAGCTAAACCATTAAGCCCTCTGATTTCTGCCTTACACCAGGAGGGGAGGGGGCTGAACAAGCCCAGGGAGGGGAAAGTATTTCAGCTTCTCGATAGAGTTTAAGAGAGTCCCACCCGCAACCCCTCCCAATGGGGGCTCCCCTTTATTTCTCCCCTAAACACCCCGAGATAGGTAGGTAGGTAGATGATAGATAGATAGATAGATAGATAGATAGATAGATAGATAGATAGATGATAGATAGATGATAGATAGATAGATAGATAGATAGATAGATAGATAGATAGATAGATAGATATAGATGATAGAAAGATAGATAGATAGATAGATAGATAGATAGATAGATAGATAGATAGATAGATAACATAGATAGATAGATGATAGATAGATGATAGATAGATAGATAGATAGATAGATAGATAGATAGATAGATAGATAGATGATAGATAGATAGATAGATGATAGATAGATAGATGATAGATAGACAGATGATAGATAGATAGATGATAGATAGATAGATAGATAGATAGATAGATAGATAGATAGATAGATAGATAGATAGATAGATAGATAGATAGATAGATAGATAGATGATAGATAGATAGATAATGATCGGTAGGTAGGTAGGTGGATAGGTAGATAGGGATGATAGGTAAATAGATGGATGGATGGATGGATGGATATAGACAGACAGACAGACAGACAGACAGACAAATATATATGTGTGTATACGGGATACAGTGGCTCAGTGGCTAAGACGCTGAGTTTCTTGATCAGAAAGGCCAGCAGTTCTGTGGTTCGAAACCTGAGCTCTGTGAGTGAGCTCCCATTCCTTGTCGCAGCTTCTGCCAACCTAGCAGTTCAAAAGCACGTAAAAATGTAAGTAGAAAAATAGGAACCACTTTTGGTGGGAAGGGAACAGCATTCTGTGCGCCTTCGGTGTTGAGTCATACCGGCCACATGACCATGGAGACGTCTTCGGACAGCGCTGGCTCTTCGGCTTTGAAATGGAGATGAGCACTGCCCCCTAGAGTCGGGAACGACTAGTACGCATGTGCGAGGGAAACTTTTACCTTTACCTATGTGTGTATACACAAGTATGTATGTATATGTGTATATACCATATGTATGTACCATGTTTTCCCGAATATAAGCCCTCCCTGGTTAATAAACCCAATCAGGCTTTTGACCGCATGAGCTAAAATATGCCCCCCCACACACAAAATAAGCCCTACCCGAAAATAAGGCCAAGCACTTATTTCTGGGTTCAAAAAAATATAAGACAGGGTCTTATTTTCACAGAAACACGGTATGTATGTGTATATATCTATATCTATAAGGGGGTGAGAGACAGGGACCTTGGTCCAGAGACCAAATGAAGGGCCCATTGGGATCCCCTATCAAAACAACTTATCTGCGGCCAGAAGCGGAAAATAACATTTAACACAGCACAGTCCTTCAACAAAACGGTTCGGTTGAGATCTGTATATGTGGGACTGATTGCGGTTGATTGCCAAAATATAATTTTATGTCATTTTATTCTAAATATTTATTTGTGTGTGTGTGTGTGTGTGCATGCGCGCGCGCGCACACACACACACACACCTGCAATCTACCCCAATCAGTCCCACATGCAGATCTCAACCGAACCGTTTTGTTGAAGGACTGTGCTGTGTTAAATGTTATTTTCCGCAGATAAGATAAGATGTTTTGATAGGGGATCCCAATGGGCCCTTTGTTTGGTATATGGCCCAAAGTCCCTGTCTCTCACCCCCTTCTACAAGCAACAATCCAATAGGATGGGGAGCCAGGTCTTCTGTTGCTAGTCCTTCCTTCCTTCCTTCCTTCCTTCCTTCCTTCCTTCCTTCCTTCCTTCCTTCCTTCCTTCCTTCCTTCCTTTTCTTCCTTCCTGTTCTAATGCAGTATTGCAGACTAATTCTGCCCACAGCCAGCAGTTCAAATCTCACCAGACTCAAGGTTGACTCAGCCTGCTTGCCTGCGTTCCTTCCTTCCTTCCTTCCTTCCTTCCTTCCTTCCTTCCTTCCTTCCTTCCTTCCTTCCTTCCTTCCTTCCTTTCCTTCCTCCTTGTTATATTGCAGTATTGCAGGCTAATTCTGCCCATAGCCAGTAGCAACCAGACTCAAGGTTGACTCAGCCTGCCTGCCTGCCTGCCTGCCAGCCTGCCTTCTTTCCTTTCCTTTCCTTTCCTTTCCTTTCCTTTCCTTTCCTTTCCTTTCCTTTCCTTTCCTTTCCTTTCCTTTCCTTCCTTCCTTCCTTCCTTCCTTCCTTCCTTCCTTCCTTCCTTCCTTCCATCCTTCCTTCCTTCCTTCCTTCCTTCCTTCCTTCCTTCCTTCCTGTTATAATGCAGTATTGCAGGCTAATTCTGCCCACATCCAGCAGTTCAAATCTCACCAGGCTTCAGGTCAACTCAGCCTTCCGTCATTCCCAGGTGTGTAAAACAAGGACCCAGATTGTTGAGGGCAAGAGGCTGACTCCGTGAACCGTTCAGGGAGGGCTGCAAAGCACCAAGAAGTGGTATATAAGTCCATGTATGCTATGGCTAGTGTTACCTTCTGGTATACAAGTGCCTCAGGTTGTATCTGTGTTGTAAGCAAAGATGTTGTGACTCATGATCTGATGATGCTACAAATAACATGTTATGTGTAAACTAACAAGGAAGGATCTACACTAGCGTTTGGGAACCAGCTAAGCAAACCAGACTATCCCAAGCTGGTAAGTTCCAGCCAAGTTGATCTTCAACCCATCTCATTCCCAATAACTGCTCCCTTTTATTGGTGTGTAGTTGTGTGAGTGACTCTGCAGAATTTACAAAGCACCCATTTGCTGTTTCGGCTAAACAGCAGCTCCTGGCCACTCCCGGGGAAAGCGGATTCCTGCTCCTTGTTTGTAGTAGATAAGGCGTAAGACCCCCGTTCCTTTTAGCTGAACTCTTCCGGTCCAACTCTTGCCGAGGTGTTAGGTTTCGTGTTTGCGTCAGAATGGCGTGCTGATAAAACCGAGCCGAGTGGGAGAGATATTTTGACACATTACAGCAGGCTCCAAGCTGTTTTCGGAGTCGCAAATGAAAGCTGGGAGGCCCAACTGCTTTCAAGAAAATGTCACCCATCTTTGTGCCAATCGAAGGAAAATAGAAACACTTGTCAGGTCCTTTCCCAGAATTTGGAAATTTGTAAAAGATTGAAAGAGATCTTGAAGAGATCTAAGTCAGAGGTTTGTAGAGGTTCTTAGTCAAGAGCCATGATGGCGCAGTGGTTAGAGTGCGGTACTGCAGGCTGCCGGCTGCCTGCAATTTGGCAGTTCGAATCCCACCAGGCTCAAGGTCAACTCTGCCTTCCCTCCTTCCGAGGTGGGTCAAATGAGGACCCAGATTGTTGGGGGCAAGAGGCTGACTCTGTAAACCGCTTAGAGAGGGCTGCAGAGTGCTGCGTAGTGGTATATAAGTCTAAGGGCTATTGCTATCTAAACTGTGGTGGCGCAGTAGTTAGAATGAAGTATTGCAGGCTGATTTTGCCAACTGCCACCAGTTCGATCCTGAGCAGCTCAAGGTTGACTCAGCCGTCTGTCCTTTCCAAGGTTGGACCCAGTTTGTTGGGGGCAAGAGTCTGACTCTATAAACCACTTAGAGAGGGCTGTTAAAGCACCGTGAAGCGGTATATAAATCTAAGTGCTATTGATATTGATATCCAGGTCATGGTTGTCCCAAAGGTGCTCTTTTCAAGAGGCAACTGGACTTTATGTTTTTTTGCTTGAAGATGTTTCGCTTCTCATCCAAGGAGCTTCTTCAGCTCTGCCTGGATGATGGGGAATGGAAGGAATTATGCTGGTCATTTGCATCCTTTTAGAGGGTCGTTGAAATCCTGCAGCCCAATGCCCTGTGCCAGAAACTACTACAGTATCCAGAAGACACAGCCATCCAGCCTCTCTTAATACCTTCAGTAGAGGGAAGTCCCTCCCCTTCTCAGCAGCCTGTCCTATTGCAGGATAAGTCTTAACCATTAAGAAAGCTTTCTGGATGTCCAACCAAAACTTACTTTGCTTGCAATTTAAACCCCTTGTTCTCCATCTTCTCTTTTGAACAAGGCATGCTCTTCTAGATCTGCCTGTATTTATAACAGAACAGAACAGAACAGAATAGAATAGAATAGAATAGAATAGAATAACAGAGTTGGAAGGGACCTTGGAGGTCTTATAGTCCAACCCCCTGCTTAGACAGGAAACCCTGTACCACTTCAGACAAATGGTTATCCAACCTCTTCTTAAAAACTTCCAGTGTTGGAACATTCACAACTTCTGGAGGCAAGTAGTTCCACTGATTAATTGTTCTAACTGTCAGGAAATTTCTCCTTAGTTCCAGGTTGCTTCTCTCCTTGATGAGTTTCCACCCATTGCTTCTTGTTCTACCCTCAGGTGCCTTGGAGAATAGCTTGACTCCCTCTTCTTTGTGGCAGCCCCTGAGATATTGGAAGTCTGCTATCATGTCTCCCCTAGTCCTTCTTTTCATTCAACTAGTCATACCCAGCAACCGTTCTTCATATGTTGTACCCTCCATTCCCTTCTTTGTTGCTCTTCTCTGCACTCTTTCCAGAGTCTCCACATCTTTTTTTATATCGTGGTGACCAAAACTGGATGCAAACATTCCAATAGAATAGTGAGACTTGGCCTTTTGTTGGTGCTAAGTTTGAGAATAAGCAGTGCTGGAAAGCTTTGACAGCAGCGGGCAGATCTGAGCCTGTCACTCTGCTTTTGAACGGCAATCAGAGAATTAGAGGATGGTTCACTTTTGCCCATAAAAGTAATCTCTGGACATAAGGAATGTCGCTCTGCCACATGTCCCAAACTCTGGGCTGTTAGATCAAGTGTGAGAGATAGGTTGCCACTTGAAAAGCACTGGAGTCATATGAGCGTCTTTCCTTGGGCTATATTTAATAAACAGTCAATAAACTGTGGCTTGCTCTCTCTCCATCCACCTCCCAAGGGCTACCTTAGGAAGAATGGCGTGCCAAGGAAAGCACCCCTTCAAGAAATTCTTCCTAAGCAAGGAATTTTAATTCTCTTCCCGAGTATCTTTCATCTCTAATGCGTCCTCCGCTGGGCACTAGACCAGCTCATGTTACGTTTCGCAGCCCTTCAGATGTTTGATAACCTCTGCCCCTAATTTTGACAGCCATAAAGACAGAGAGCAAAATTAGGAAGATTGAAAATTCCTTGGAAGAGTGAACTCGACGTAAGTCAGGCACTTCTGTGGTCAAATGCACCAATGTGCATTTCTTCTTCTACTTCTTCTTCTTCTTCTTCTTCTTCTTCTTCTTCTTCTTCTTCTTCTTCTTCTTCTTCTTCTTCTTCTTCTTCTTCTTCTTCTTCTTCTTCTTCTTCTTCTTCTTCTTCTTCTCCCTCTCCTTCTTCTTCTCCTCCCTCTCCTCCTTCTTCTTCTTCTCCTCCTCATCTATCTATCTATCTATCTATCTATCTATCTATCTATCTATCTATCTATCTATCTATCTATCTATCTATCTATCTATCATCTATCATCTATCATCTCTCTCTCTCTCTCTCTCTCTCTCTCTCTCTCTCTCTCTCTCTCTCTCTCTCTCTCTCTCTCATCTATCTATCTATCTACCTATCTATCTAAACGTGTGTGTGTGTGTGTGTGTGTGTGTGTTCCAGCATAACTTTGAAAAGCCTTGAGCAATTTCAATCAAACTTGGTACACAGACGACTTACTCTCTTGGGAAAAAAAATACTGTGGGGGTAAGACACCCCTAATGTCCCTTAGGGGTGTGTGTTCTGTTAACATACAGCCTGTTGTGCCTTCAAATGGCTTCTACTGTACTGCCGTAAAATGGCTTCTACTGTACAGCACAGTGGAGTTTCCATGGTAACGGCTTCACAGTACTCCTCAAGGGGGCTCCCTCTGGTAAGGGGGAAAATCCAACATTAGAAATTACGTTTAGTCTGGACATTTCCCCCCTATAAATAAATACCGAGCAACATCGGGTTATCGGTGAGTTGTGTATAAATTCAAGACTGATACACGGAGTCATAAGGTACTTAAAATTTTTATTCCTAACGTTGCCACCTTCCAAAAAAAAAAAAAAAAAACCCTCTCCCAGATGCTTCAGATGTCTCCTCTTTTATATGCAACTGAATTAAGACAACTTCTTACTGGTATTACTAGTAAATACAAGTAAATACTAGCAAATGTTTGGCCTGCTATAACTTTTGACCAGTGGTGGGATTCAAAATTGTTTACTACTGGTTCTGTGGGCATGGCTTGGTGGGCATGGGTGGGCATGGCTTGGCGTGGCAGGGGAAGGGTACTTCAAAATCCTCATTTCCTCCCGATCAGCTGGGACTCAGGAGACAGAGAACAGATTGGGGCAGGGCCAGCCAGAGTTGGCAGTTGCCGGTTCTCCAAACTACGCAAAATTCCCACTACCGGTTCTCCAGAACTGGTCAGAACCTGTTGAATATTACCTCTGCATTTCACCATTTATCAGCAGATAAAAGCTTTCAGAAGCCATACACTTTTTGGAAGTCTTTGGAGAGCATTCATTGTAGTTTCTAAGAACATAGAATAATAGAATTGGGAAGGACCTTGGAGGTCTTCTAGTCCAACCCACTGCTTGAGCAGGAGATCACATACCATTTCAGATAAATGGTTGCCCAGTCCATTTTTGAAAGCCTCCAGTGATGGAGCATTCACAACCTCTGTAGACAATCTGTTCCACTGGTTAATTGTTCTCTTCGTTAGGAAATTACTCCTCAGTTCCAGGTTGCTTCTCTCCTTGATTAGTTTCCACCCATTGCTTCTTGTCCTGCCCTCAGGTGCTTTGGAGAATAGTTTGACTCCCTCTTCTTTGGGGCAACCCCTGAGATATTGGAACGCTGCTCTCATGTCTCCCCAAGTCCTTCTTTCTATTAAACTAGACATACCCAGTTCCTGCAACGGTTCTTCATATGTTTTAGCCTCCAGTCCCCTCATCATCTTTGTTGCTCTTCTCTGCACTCTTTCTAGAGTCTCCACATCTTTTTCTTCCTCTTCCTCTATGATCCCTGTGGACCACACCTATGGATTTCAAAATTGCAGTGGAACATTTTGTACAAAGGAATTACACATCCAATCTATTTATTAATTTTTATGCCGCCTCTCTCCGTCTCACCATCTTGGATGGCTTACAAGGCAATAAAAATAGAATTACAAAAAGAATTATAAATGGGGGGCTTACAAGGCAATAAAAATAGAATCATATAAAAATGATTATAATCCTAAGAACAATTAATATTACTACAAGGGTCCAAAGAGTTAATACCCATGTTCCCTTTTGAGCACGACAGGCAGGAAGTTCCCTTACTTACTATTATCTGCAAGGAGCAAATAACTTGAGGGAAGTGAAGGCTCAAGAAATAGAATCTATCCAATTTGGAGGCCGTATCAGACAAACAAAGCAAAATTAGCAATTAGGTTAGCTGCATGTACGCTTAGCTACAGCCAGGTTGCCAAGGGGAAATCAGGCAGTTCAAATGAATATAGAAGTTTATTCAAATTTAAGCTCTCTACAAAAACCTGAACTACTAACGGTTAAAGCAAATGGCCGGTAAGTAAAGGTGAACGGAATTCAAGGACGGCTGGACTTAGATCTCTTGTGAGCACGAAAGACTCAAGACTGATGACTTGTTTGACCCCTCCCTCACATTCAGCCTGGTCATCTGCTACACAGATAACACAATGTTGTCTAAACGTGTTGTGGCTTCAACTCTTAAAACTGTGAGTGGACAATATTTCTGGTAGTGGCTGTTTCTGTTCATCTGGTAAGAGAACAGAGGTGGTATTCAGCAGATTCTGACCAGTTCTGGAGAACTGGTAAATACCACCATGGAGATTTTACAATATCCTTCCCCTGGAGTGGGGAGGGAATGGGGATTTTGCAGCACCCTTCCCCTAGAGTGGGGAGGGAATGGAGATTTTGCAGTATCCTTCCCCTGGAGTGGGGAGGGAATGGGGATTTTGCAGTATCCTTCCCCTAGAGTGGGGAGGGAATGGAGATTTTGCAGTATCCTTCCCCTAGAGTGGGGAGGGAATGGAGATTTTGCAGTATCCTTCCGCTGGAGTGGGGAGGGAATGGGGATTTTGCAGCACCCTTCCCCTGGAGTGGGGAGGGAATGGGGATTTTGCAGCATCCTTCCCCTGGAGTGGGGAGGGAATGGAGATTTTGCAGTATCCTTTCCCTGGAGTGGGGAGGGAATGGGGATTTTGCAGTATCCTTCCCCTGGAGTGGGGAGGGAATGGGGATTTTGCAGCACCCTTCCCCTAGAGTGGGGAGGGAATGGAGATTTTGCAGTATCCTTCCCCTGGAGTGGGGAGGGAATGGGGATTTTGCAGCACCCTTCCCCTAGAGTGGGGAGGGAATGGAGATTTTGCAGTATCCTTCCCCTGGAGTGGGGAGGGAATGGGGATTTTGTAGTATCCTTCCCCTGGAGTGGGGAGGGAATGGGGATTTTGCAGCATCCTTCCCCTGGAGTGGGGAGGGAATGGGGATTTTGCAGCATCCTTCCCCTGGAGTGGGGAGGGAATGGAGATTTTGCAGTATCCTTTCCCTGGAGTGGGGAGGGAATGGGGATTTTGCAGTATCCTTCCCCTGGAGTGGGGAGGGAATGGAGATTTTGCAGCATCCTTCCCCTGGAGTGGGGAGGGAATGGAGATTTTGCAGTATCCTTTCCCTGGAGTGGGGAGGGAATGGAGATTTTGCAGTATCCTTTCCCTGGAGTGGGGAGGGAATGGGGATTTTGCAGCACCCTTCCCCTGGAGTGGGGAGGGAATGGAGATTTTGCAGTATCCTTTCCCTGGAGTGGGGAGGGAATGGAGATTTTGCAGTATCCTTTCCCTGGAGTGGGGAGGGAATGGGGATTTTGCAGCACCCTTCCCCTAGAGTGGGGAGGGAATGGAGATTTTGCAGTATCCTTCCCCTGGAGTGAAGAGAGAATGGAGATTTTGCAGTATCCTTTCCCTGGAGTGGGGAGGGAATGGGGATTTTGCAGCACCCTTCCCCTAGAGTGGGGAGGGAATGGAGATTTTGCAGTATCCTTCCCCTGGAGTGAAGAGAGAATGGAGATTTTGCAGTATCCTTTCCCTGGAGTGGGGAGGGAATGGGGATTTTACAGTATCCTTTCCCTGGAGTGGGGAGGGAATGGGGATTTTGCAGCACCCTTCCCCTGGAGTGAAGAGAGAATGGAGATTTTGCAGTATCCTTTCCCTGGAGTGAAGAGAGAATGGAGATTTTGCAGTATCCTTTCCCTGGAGTGGGGAGGGAATGGGGATTTTGCAGCACCCTTCCCCTAGAGTGGGGAGGGAATGGAGATTTTGCAGTATCCTTCCCCTGGAGTGAAGAGAGAATGGAGATTTTGCAGTATCCTTTCCCTGGAGTGGGGAGGGAATGGGGATTTTACAGTATCCTTTCCCTGGAGTGGGGAGGGAATGGAGATTTTGCAGTATCCTTCCCCTGGAGTGAAGAGAGAATGGAGATTTTGCAGTATCCTTTCCCTGGAGTGGGGAGGGAATGGGGATTTTACAGTATCCTTTCCCTGGAGTGGGGAGGGAATGGGGATTTTGCAGCACCCTTCCCCTGGAGTGAAGAGAGAATGGAGATTTTGCAGTATCCTTTCCCTGGAGTGAAGAGAGAATGGAGATTTTGCAGTATCCTTTCCCTGGAGTGGGGAGGGAATGGGGATTTTGCAGCACCCTTCCCCTAGAGTGGGGAGGGAATGGAGATTTTGCAGTATCCTTCCCCTGGAGTGAAGAGAGAATGGAGATTTTGCAGTATCCTTTCCCTGGAGTGAAGAGAGAATGGAGATTTTGCAGTATCCTTTCCCTGGAGTGAAGAGAGAATGGGGATTTTACAGTATCCTTTCCCTGGAGTGGGGAGGGAATGGAGATTTTGCAGTATCCTTCCCCTGGAGTGAAGAGAGAATGGAGATTTTGCAGTATCCTTTCCCTGGAGTGGGGAGGGAATGGGGATTTTACAGTATCCTTTCCCTGGAGTGGGGAGGGAATGGGGATTTTGCAGCACCCTTCCCCTGGAGTGAAGAGAGAATGGAGATTTTGCAGTATCCTTTCCCTGGAGTGAAGAGAGAATGGAGATTTTGCAGTATCCTTTCCCTGGAGTGGGGAGGGAATGGGGATTTTGCAGCACCCTTCCCCTGGAGTGAAGAGAGAATGGAGATTTTGCAGTATCCTTTCCCTGGAGTGAAGAGAGAATGGAGATTTTGCAGTATCCTTTCCCTGGAGTGGGGAGGGAATGGGGATTTTGCAGCACCCTTCCCCTAGAGTGGGGAGGGAATGGAGATTTTGCAGTATCCTTCCCCTGGAGTGAAGAGAGAATGGAGATTTTGCAGTATCCTTTCCCTGGAGTGAAGAGAGAATGGAGATTTTGCAGTATCCTTTCCCTGGAGTGGGGAGGGAATGGGGATTTTACAGTATCCTTTCCCTGGAGTGGGGAGGGAATGGGGATTTTGCAGCACCCTTCCCCTGGAGTGAAGAGAGAATGGAGATTTTGCAGTATCCTTTCCCTGGAGTGAAGAGAGAATGGAGATTTTGCAGTATCCTTTCCCTGGAGTGGGGAGGGAATGGGGATTTTGCAGCACCCTTCCCCTGGAGTGAAGAGAGAATGGAGATTTTGCAGTATCCTTTCCCTGGAGTGAAAAGAGAATGGAGATTTTGCAGTATCCTTTCCCTGGAGTGGGGAGGGAATGGGGATTTTGCAGCACCCTTCCCCTAGAGTGGGGAGGGAATGGAGATTTTGCAGTATCCTTCCCCTGGAGTGAAGAGAGAATGGAGATTTTGCAGTATCCTTCCCCTGGAGTGAAGAGAGAATGGAGATTTTGCAGTATCCTTTCCCTGGAGTGAAGAGAGAATGGAGATTTTGCAGTATCCTTTCCCTGGAGTGGGGAGGGAATGGGGATTTTGCAGCACCCTTCCCCTGGAGTGAAGAGAGAATGGAGATTTTGCAGTATCCTTTCCCTGGAGTGAAGAGAGAATGGAGATTTTGCAGTATCCTTTCCCTGGAGTGGGGAGGGAATGGGGATTTTGCAGCACCCTTCCCCTAGAGTGGGGAGGGAATGGAGATTTTGCAGTATCCTTTCCCTGGAGTGAAGAGAGAATGGAGATTTTGCAGTATCCTTTCCCTGGAGTGGGGAGGGAATGGAGATTTTGCAGTATCCTTCCCCTGGAGTGAAGAGAGAATGGGGATTTTGCAGGATCCTTTCCCTGGAGTGGGGAGGGAATGGAGATTTTGCAGTATCCTTTCCCTGGAGTGGGGAGGGAATGGGGATTTTGCAGCACCCTTCCCCTAGAGTGGGGAGGGAATGGAGATTTTGCAGTATCCTTTCCCTGGAGTGAAGAGAGAATGGAGATTTTGCAGTATCCTTTCCCTGGAGTGGGGAGGGAATGGAGATTTTGCAGTATCCTTCCCCTGGAGTGAAGAGAGAATGGGGATTTTGCAGGATCCTTTCCCTGGAGTGGGGAGGGAATGGAGATTTTGCAGTATCCTTCCCCTGGAGTGAAGAGAGAATGGGGATTTTGCAGGATCCTTCCCCTGGAGTGGGGAGGGAATGGAGATTTTGCAGTATCCTTTCCCTGGAGTGAAGAGAGAATGGAGATTTTGCAGTATCCTTTCCCTGGAGTGGGGAGGGAATGGAGATTTTGCAGTATCCTTCCCCTGGAGTGAAGAGAGAATGGAGATTTTGCAGTATCCTTTCCCTGGAGTGAAGAGTGAATGGGGATTTTATAGTATCCTTTCCCTGGAGTGAAGAGAGAATGGAGATTTTGCAGTATCCTTTCCCTGGAGTGAAGAGTGAATGGGGATTTTATAGTATCCTTCCCCTGGAGTGGGGAGGGAATGGGGATTTTGCAGTATCCTTTCCCTGGAGTGAAGAGTGAATGGGGATTTTATAGTATCCTTCCCCTGGAGTGAAGAGAGAATGGAGATTTTGCAGTATCCTTTCCCTGGAGTGAAGAGTGAATGGGGATTTTATAGTATCCTTCCCCTGGAGTGGGGAGGGAATGGGGATTTTGCAGTATCCTTTCCCTGGAGTGAAGAGTGAATGGGGATTTTATAGTATCCTTCCCCTGGAGTGAAGAGAGAATGGAGATTTTGCAGTATCCTTTCCCTGGAGTGAAGAGTGAATGGGGATTTTATAGTATCCTTCCCCTGGAGTGGGGAGGGAATGGAGATTTTGCAGTATCCTTTCCCTGGAGTGAAGAGTGAATGGGGATTTTATAGTATCCTTCCCCTGGAGTGAAGAGAGAATGGAGATTTTGCAGTATCCTTTCCCTGGAGTGAAGAGTGAATGGGGATTTTATAGTATCCTTCCCCTGGAGTGGGGAGGGAATGGGGATTTTGCAGTATCCTTTCCCTGGAGTGGGGAGGGAATGGGGATTTTGCAGGATCCTTCCCCTGACACACCCACCAAGCCACGCCTACAGAACCGGTTGTAAAAAAAATTGAATCCCACCAATGTGGGAGATGGCCACCTTTTAGAATTCATAGAGACTTTAATCTCTCTCTCTCTCTTGTAGATATAAGTAGATATCCTCTACTTATATCATTTAAGTAGATATATCGTATGTTTTTTTTTCATTGCTAAAATTGGGTGTTGGCTATTTATTAATTTTTCCTCGCTACTATTCTCTGGATTTTTATCATGCACTTCCATATTTCTCCGTGCTTATCTGCTGTTTTCCTTCCTTCCCCTGCAGTGTTTGAAAACTGAGAATGAACTCCGGTTGTCTCAGGTGATTAGAAAGAGGTAGTAGACCACACATTTTTTAAACAGAGAAGGAAGACTCTGGGATTTACAAGCCTACTCACCTGACCTATTTTTTTTAAACTTAAGAGGTACTATATCATCTTAAAACAATTAAACCCTACTGTAGCTGCAGGAAAGTGGGCCAGGAAGTAGCAGGGGAGAAAAACTAGGGTTAAGCTGACTTTACAGAAATAAAAAGCAGAGAGAGAAATGATGATAAAACTTGAAAGAACAACATGTCTTTTTAAAAAATATATATATCATGGCTCTGTCAAGGATATGTAAATGACTCCAACCACCTTCTAATTAAATATATCAACACATCTTTACAAGGCATTTCAAATGTCTTTTAAATAATTTAGTGTTCTTAATTGCTGATGACAACAGAGTAAAAACAAGTTGATTGCCTTGTGGGACTATGTTGGGAAAAGAATAGCTGGTTAATAATAATAAATAATAAATTTGAATTTATTAGCCGCTCCCTTTCCAGGCAGGACTCGGGGCGGCGTACAATGGGCATATAGAACATAGAAACATGTGTACAAACACATAAACATACAAAAATACAGAGACACACATGCACGGAGGAGGTAACCAATTACAACATTTAGACAGTTAAAATCCCCATTAAAATACCCCAATTGTAAAAGACCCAATGTACAATTAAAATTTAAAATTTAAAAAGACAGTCAGGAGGAGTGAGAAAAATTACGGTTGAGCCAGGCCAGATAGTTGGAAGAGGTGGGTCTTCAGCTGTACACAGAAGGAGCGGAGATCGGAAGTAATCCTGATGTCACGGGGGAGGTCATTCCACAGGGCTGGGCCCATCACAGAGAAGGCTCTGCTCCTGGGTGTCGCCCCCCGACACTGTTTGGCGGACGGCACCCGGAGAAGTCCCTCTCTGTGTGAGCGAATTGGTCGTAGGGATGTGTGGGGCAGGATGCGATCCTACATGTAACTAGGCCCTGTGCCATGAAGCGCTTTAAAGATCATAATCAAAACCTTGAAATGCACTCGGTAGACCACAGGAAGCCAGTGCAGCTCGCGCAGGAGAGGTGTTACAGGGGAGTATCTAGTCCTCCCCATAATCACCCACGCGGCCGCGTTCTGGACCAACTGCAGTCTCCGAGTGCATCTCAAGGGAAGCCCCATGTAGAGAGCATTGCAGTAGTCCAGGCGAGACGTCACTAGCGCATGGGTGACTGTGCGTAGGGCATCCCGGTCCAATAAGGGGCGCAATTGGCGCATCAGGCGGACCTGATGGAACGCCCCCCTTGCCACGGCTGTTACATGGTCATCCATGGACAGCCAGGCATCTAGGAGGACGCCCAAATTGCGCACCTGTTCCATGGGGGCTAGTTGCACGCCCCCGATGGCCAGAGATGGAAGCACCTGGTTGAACCAGGAGGCCGGAAGCCACAGCCACTCCGTCTTGGAAGGGTTGAGTTTTAGTCGGTTGCCATCCATCCAGACCCGTACGGCCTCCAAACACCGGGACATCATTTCGACGGCCTCATTGGGGTGGTTCGGGGTGGAAATGTATAGCTGAGTATCATCAGCATACAGATGATATCCCACCCCAAAACCACGGATGATCTCGCCCAGCGGTTTCATGTATGTGTTGAACAGGAGAGGCGAGAGCACCGATCCCTGTGGCACTCCACATGTGAGTGGCCTCCGGGTCGATCTCTGTTCCCCTGCCAACACACGTTGCGTCCGGTCAGAGAGGTAGGAGCCAAACCACCGTAAAACGGTGCCCCTGACTCCCAACCCCTCTAGCCGGTGCAACAGGATACCATGGTCGATGGTATCGAACGCCGCCGAGAGATCTAATAGGACCAGGATAGAGGAACAACCCCTATCTCTGGCCCTCCAGAGATCATCAACCAATGCGACCAAGGCCGTCTCGGTGCTGTGCCCGGGACGGAAGCCGGACTGGCGCGGGTCTAGATAATCATTTTCCTCCAGGTGACGTGGGAACTGCTGTACCACCACACTCTCTACAACCTTCGCTAAGAAAGGAAGGTTGGAGACTGGACGATAATTGACTAGGTCCGTTGGGTCCAGGGAAGGCTTCTTGAGCAGGGGCCTCACCACCGCCTCTTTCAAGGTGGCCGGTAGAGACCCCTCACCCAACGAGGCGTTCACTAGGCCCAGGAGCCAGTCGCGCGTAACCTCCCAGGATGCCAGTACAAGCCAGGAAGGACACGGGTCCAATAAACATGTGGTGGGTCGCAGACGTCCACGCAACCTGTCCAAATCCTCGATGGCAACCGAGTCAAACTCCTCCCAAAGCGGTCCCTCAAGACTCGCCACGGGCGTCTCTACTGAACTACTGAAAGGGGCCCATCCCATCCGGATTTGAGCGACTTTGTCCTGTAGATATTTCCCGAACTCCTCTGCTCTGCCCTGTAAAGGGGCTTCCCGCGGTCTCTCAAACAAGAGGGAGCGAGTCACCCGAAACAGGGCGGCAGGGCGGTTATCTGCGGACGCAATAAGAGCGGCGCAATGTTGACGTTTGGCCGCTCTTAATGCCACGAGGTACGTCCTCAAATAGGCTCGTGCCTGTGCTCGGTCGAATTCGGAACGGGAGGATCTCCAACGACTCTCTAGGCGTCTCTTGTGGCGTTTCATCACCCTTAGCTCCTCGGTAAACCAAGGGGCCAGGGTGGTTCGTCGCCGCGGGAGAGGCCGCAAAGGCGCCACCCGGTCTAGGGCCCCGGTAGTCGCACTATTCCATGCGTCTACCAGGTCCTCCACTCGGGGGCGGGTCAGGTCCACAGGAGGTGGCCCAAGCTCCGTCTGGAACCTATCTGGTTCCATCAGGCGCTTGGGGCGGAACCATCTAATACCTTCCAGTTCCGCCTCCTCGCGGCGGGGGGTAGCACCAGGGAAGTCCAGCCGGAGAAGTGAGTGATCCGACCATGACAGGGGAATAATGGTAGGATCCCCTATTCCCAGATCACTCATCCACTGGCCAGAGACAAAGACAAGGTCCAGCGTGTGGCCTCCCTCGTGGGTAGGGCCCTGAATTAACTGGGTCAGGTCCATGGCTGTCATGGAAGCCATGAACTCCCGAACCCCCTCAGACGCTTCTCCCATCGACGGCAGATTAAAATCCCCCATCACTAAAAGTTTGGGGGTCTCAACCGCCACCGATGAGATCAGCTCGAGGAGTTCAGGCAGGGCCGCTGACGTATAGCGAGGAGCCAGGTATACTATCAGCAGGCCCAACTGCCTCCCTGGGCCCCATGGTTGACTTTGTTGAAGAATCAAAGGGGTACCCAGCTAGAAAGAGCTTTCCACATCACTTTGATGAAGGGATATCTGAAGAATAGAGCAGAACGGAGCAAAAGAGAGGAATGAAGAATGGAATGGAATGAAGAACAGAATAGAATAGAATGTGGAGTAGAGTTTCACCATGATATTATCTTATTTGGGTTCCTGTAATCCCATTTTGCTGAATCGCTGCCGCTTTTCACTGTCTTCGCCTCATAGCCTAGTTGTCAAAAGCAGAGATTGCCCTCCTGAAATCTCAGGGTTTAGCGATTTGCAACCACTGGGAGCGATGGTTGGTCAAAAGAGGTGAAATGGTTCACCAGAGGTTGTTAGCAGGGTGCTGTATTTCTGGGACCGTCATTGGATGCTCAGTTTATGAGCAACTTAATTGTAATGGAATTCCTGTAAGTAAACATAATGTAAACTTGTGAGTTGCAATAATTCATCAGCAGGGGGAAAAACAGACACTTTTTATTTTGCCAGAAGACTTAGAGCTTCTCCTAAAATGACTAATAAGAAAAATAAGGCCAGTTTTGTTCCCAAAAAAAGGAGGAACGTCAACAAAAGATCTAAATGTTGTTGTTGTTGATGCTGCTGCTACTCCTCCTCTCCTCCTCCTCTTCTCCTCCTCCCCCTCCTTCTTCTTCTCCTTCTTCTCCCCTCCTTTTCCTTCTCTTCCTCCTTCTCCTCCTCCTTCGCCTTCTCCTTCTTATTCTCCTCCTTTTTCTTCTCCTTCTTCTCCTTCTCCTCCTTCTCCCTCCTCCTTCTCCTCCTTCTTCTTCCTCCTCCTCCTTCTCCTCTTCCTCCTCCTCATCTCTTCTTCTTCTTCTTTCTCCTCCTTCTTCCTCTCTTTTCTTCTTCTCCCCTCCTCCTCCTCCTCCTCCTTTGGAAGGAACCTTGGAGGTCTTCTAATCCAACCCGTCTGCTCAAGCAGGATACTCTCTATCAGTGATGGCTAACCTGTATGTCCTCACCTGCAAGAATCATGTGCGCGAGCGTGATTGTTTGCCCACAATGCAATGTGTCCCACCGCCTGTGCATGCACGCACGAACCCTTCCCCGCGTGACCTACTTAGCCTCCTGCACCATGCTGGGGGTGGTGGTGGCTTTTCACCCTCACTGGGCTCCAGAAGCTTTTGTTGAGCCTCCGGGAGGGTGAAAACAGCTTCCCTGCGCTTCAGAGGCCCTCCCTGAAGCCCCTGGCACCAAAAACATGCCCCCCCATGGTTTCCTGCCCCCTGTGCATTCACACGCAACCCCCCGCCCCCCTGGAGTGGGGAGGGACACATGTCTCCCAGCAGAGACCCGAAAATCAGCTGGCTGGTGAGAAGCGCGCATGCATGCATGGTGGAGCTGACCTGACGTGGGCGACGGCTTGCATGCCATACATTCTCCATCATGGCCCTCTCCCATTTCAGTCGCTTCTTCAAAGCACCCACAACTTCTGGTGGCAACTTCTGTCCCACCGGCTAATTGTCCTCCCTGTTAGGAGGTTTCTCCTTAATTCCAGGTTGCTTCTCTCCTTGGTTAGTTTCCGTCCCTTGTCCCTTGTCTGGCCTTCTTTGGTGCCTTCCGAGGCTAGAATTTCTATTGGAGCTTTTCCTACAGCCGTGGTAGAGAACCTACGGCACGCAAAGCCACATTTGCTGGCACTCCAGCGTGCATCAGCCAGCTGATTTTCGGCCTTCCCGAAGGCCGGGGGAGGCCCGTTTCACCCTCTCCAGATTCAGGAAAGTCTCCGGAGCCTGGGGAGGGTAAAAACAGCCTCCCCCACCCGTGTGGGGGGACGGTGGTGCGTGTATTTGTGTGGGTCAAGTGCGCATGGACAAGTGGGTGGGGCACATTGCCTTGTGGGTGTGGGGCACATGCGTGCATGCTATCACGCACAGACGCACAGTTTTGATGGGCCTTTTCAAAAAGGTTCACCGTCCCCGTCCTATAGTCGTTCTACCCATGAAAAGGAGCCAAGGAGCCATTTCCGTGTTGAAAAGGCGGATAGAGAAGAAGATGGAGAGGCACGAAGGGAGGAAAACCTTTGACTGAGCTCACCTTAAAATTCCACAAGGAAGGTAGTTGAATGGCCACAAAAAAGACCCCCCCCCCAAAAATGAAAAAGAGACGGGAACTTTTGTGAATGCAAAGTGACATCTTCTTCATTAGATTTTTATTCCGTCTTTATTACTTTTTGTAACTCAAGGTGGTGAAAATATATAGTACACCTTCCTGCTCCTCTCTTTGTACACTTGTAACCAGGAATTTAGCCTGCGATACAGATTTCCGTAGCTACAGTAGGGGTATGTTTGCAATCAACTGAATCATAGCTGCTTTTTGCGTTAACACATCTTTTTAGGGTGGGTGGGATATTTTTGTCTTGTTTTAGTTTGAATCTTTTAAAAGAAACCTTTGCTGCTTAATGTCTAACTGAGATTAAGAAAAAAAGTT
>NC_138558.1:76678868-76713868 GCF_964273705.1 Natrix helvetica
GTTCCCAGTGTGCGCATGCACAGAGCTGCCAGAAGATAAGAACAACTAAGAAGTCAGGGTCGACTTGGGAGTAAAGCCACACCTTGGAGGTGATTGGCCCCTCCAATAGGAAACAAAAGAGGAGCGAAGGGGGAGGGGGCTTTTGCAGGAAACAATTTGTTCCTTCGGTCGTTTCAAGAGTGGAAAGCTCTGTTTGTGACTCTAAGAGACTCTGTGCCAAGTGTGGCCTTGCCCTGCGTTTGGAAACTAGTTATCTGGCAATTCTCCAAGCGAGATAAGGTTCATGTGGATAAACATTCCTCTGAAAGGCTGTTTGCCAAGCCTTGTGGACTGTGAGTGAAAGGAATTCACTTTTAAGTGAGTGAAAGGAATTCGCAGTCATGAAAATAAAATAGGTGTTGTCAGGACCAAGACTTTGCTTCTTCCTTTCTAAGGAAGCCCGGGTCAGAACACTCCTGACTCGAAGAGTGAAGAAGAGTTTTAAGAAAGAAAATGGCTCTTAAAATTAGGAGAAAGTGGAGATAGAAAACCAAGATTGCAGCCCAGAAGTGCTACCATCCTTTGAAGTCACTCCTCTCTTTCTCCTGCACAGCCTTCCAAATCATTCTGGTGCCATTTTCCTCCTTGTCTTTTTCTTCACAAATCCTCAAACGTTTGTGCCAGACCTCAGCCTGGTCATCTCCTACACAGATCCTGCTTCTAAAGCATCCTATTCACAGAATAACAAGAGTTGGAAGGAGCCTTGGAGGTCTTCCAGTCCAACCCCCTGCTCAAGCAGGAAACCCTATACCGTTTCTCACCAGTGGCAGTCCAGTCTCTTTTTGAAAGCTTCCAGTGATTAAGTTCCCACAACTTATGATGGTAAGCTGTTCCACTGGTTAATTTTCTTACTGTTTCTCCTTAATTCCAGGTTGCTTCTCTCCTTGATTAACTTCCATCCATGGTTCCTTGCAGTTAGATTAACAGAGTTGGAAGGGACCTTGTGGGTCATCTGTTCTAACCATCTGCCCAAGCAGGAGGCCCTACACCATTTCTGACAGTCTCTTCTTGGAAGCCTCTAATGATGAAGCTCCCACAACTTCTGAAAGCAACTCCTGTTCCACTGGTTGATAGTTCTCACTGCCAGAAAATGTCTCCTTGGTTCTAGGCTGAATCTCTCCTTGATCAGTTTACATCCATTATTCCTTGTCTGGCCTTCAGGTGCTTTGGAAAATAGGTTGATCCCCTCTTCTGTGTGATATCCTATTGGGACACTCCAAAGCATCAGAGGGCAAGACAAGAAACCATAGTTGGAAACTAATCAAGGAGAGAAGCAACCTGGAATTAAGGAGAAACTTCCTAACAGTGAGGACAATTAACTGGTGGAACAGAAGTTGCCTTCAGATGTTGTGGATGCTCCATCACGGGAGGATTTTAAGAAGAGACGGGACAACTTGAGTGAAATGGTACAGGATCTCCTGCTTGAGCAGAGGGCTGGACTAGAAGACCTCCAAGGTCCCTCCCAGCTCTATTCCATTCTGAAATGCTGCTATCATGTCACCCTTGGTTCTTCTATTCACTAGGCTCGATATATCCCATTGCTCCGATCGATCTTCCTATGTTTTAGCCTCCAGTTCCCTAACGGTCTTTGTTGCTCTTCTCTGCACTCTTTCTCGTGACAATTTCTCTCAAGTATGAAATGAGCAGAAATGGAATTCTCCTCTCCCTTTTCTCAGCCCCGTTTTTGCTACGTTGACTAATAAAAACGCAGGGCATGAAATATTACTTAAAAGCAGGCACATGGCTCAGCTCCGCCAAGGTTATCTCCCCTCGTCAGTTTTAGTCCTCCGTGCGGTTCTGCTCCCATGTCATTCTGGGCGCAGATACGTATTTGCAGAGTAGCCTGCCATCAGCTGTGGTGACTTTGATTTATTTGCTCTGTAAATTGGGACCCGCACAATAATGAAAAATGACATTAATTGTTTTAACAGAGTTCTCTTGGTCACCTCCTTCGCTTCTTCCTCTGGAGGGATGCTTGAAACGCCTTGCAAAACAACGACAGCAACAACAATAACCCCCTAATTGAAGTTGCTGTGATGAGTAAGACCAACATCCACTCTGCGTGGAGGTTTTGAATGTCAGTCTGCTTCCCTGTCCTTGAGCGGTTTTTTATTTTCTTTCTTTAAAAGTTTTTTTTTAAGTGCAGACGCTGGATCAGAAAAGCCAAAGGGTTTCTCTAAAAGTCCTTATTATGGACTTTGAAAGAGAATTTTTTAAACGTAGTTTTTCTAGGTGATGGAGGGTTTTATTTGGGCCTGAGTTCTGGTGACCAGGGAACATCAGTATTGTGGCCCACCAACGGCCAGTGGAGCTGGCAGGAGATTCAGACAGTGAGGAGGTTGGGGAGGAAGATGGGCCAGTCCTGGAGTCTGGGGAAGGCTCTGATGGGGGCTCTGTGCAGGAGGCAGAGAGGGGGCCAGGGCCGTCTGGCAGTTATCAGCTGCCTTCAGAGTCAGACAGCAGTGAGGCAGAAGAACAGCTGGAGCCTGTTCCCAGTGTGCGCATGCGCAGAGTTGCCAGACGAAGGGAAGAGCTAAAGAACAGGGGTTGACTTGGGAGTAAGGACACAGGGGGACGATGAATGGCTCCCCCAGAGGAAATAAAAGAGGAGCGAAAGGGGAGTGGATTTTGCAGGAGACAATTAGTTTCTGAATTGGTTCTTGACTCTCCGAAACTCCTTGCCAAGTTCTGCAGAGATCGGCCTGGTAGCTCTCCAAGCCAGAGAAGGTCTGTGACTGTAAATCCTCCCTCGAAAGACTTTGCTGGATGGGAATGAGCAGAATTGACAGTCAATCAATAAAAGGGGTTTTTGTGGGGACCAGGAGTTTGCTTCAGGCTCTCAGGAAGCCTGGGTCAGAACAATCATTTTGTCATGGAATACAATTAGCCCTCAACTTACAATAGTTTTGTTTAGTGACCATCCAAGGTTACAACAGCACTGAAAAAAGTGACTTAAGACTGTTTTTCACACAACTGTGGCAGCCTCCCCGTGTGGTCACACAATCTAAATTCAAACACTTGGCAACTGGCATGGACTTATGACGGTTGCAGAGTCGTGGTGTGTGGGTGTGTGAGTCACGTGGGTGTCTTTTGCGACCTTCCAAGAATCTAAGTCAATGGGGATGCCGGGTTCACTTAACAACCCGGTGACTCATTTAACAACTGCAGCGATTCGCTTAACAATGGTGGCAAGAAACGTTATAAACTAGGGTTAAAACTCAGTTAAGAGCTGCCTGCATAGTGTCAGCAATTTTGGCCTAAGTTGTGATCCTAATTTGTAAACTACCTGTATTTCTTTGAATTCCTACCAGATTCATTGATAGCATCCAGTCTCCTGGTATTCTGTAGGCCTCTTGACTATCACTGCGATTTCTCTCTCTATATTAATATTTTGCCCGAATATTAGGCAGTTCTTTGTTTTATGGGTACAATCTCCATTTCTGTGAATTTTTGAGCCTAGGAAGATAACACTTTTTTTTTACTACTTCTCCTTCTGTTTGCAATGAGTTAGTTTTGCCCACTGGCATAAATTTTCTGATAGGGTTTGATAAATAGCTAGTTGAAATCTGAGATACTGCAAAAATGTTCCATTTTAATTGCCTGGACTGGACTATAAGAATGTATCTTCAGAACTAGAACCAATTAGATGGGTTTAGTCTATATATTTGACGTTGATGTTTATTATTGTAACGTTTTAATATTTGATTTTGTTGGTTTTACTTGTTATAAGCTGCCTGGAGTGGTCTCTAGGTGAAATTGGTGGCATATAAAAAAGAACGGAGGGAGGGAGGGAGAGAAGGAAGGAAGGAAGGAAAGGGAGGGGGGAAGGAAAGAAGAAAGAAAGAAAGAAAAGAGATAGGGGGAAGGAAGAAAAGAAAGAGAGAAAGGAAGGAAGGAGATGGGGAAGGAAGGAGAGAGCGAGAGGAAGGAAGAAAGGAAGGAGAGAAGGAGAAAGGAAGGAAGAAAGGAGACAGGGAAGGAAGGAGACGAAGGTAGGAAGGAAAGAAGAAAAAAGAAAGAGAAAGAAAGAAGATGGGGAAGAAAGGAGAGAGAGGAAAGAAAGAAAGAAAGAAAGAAAGAAAGAAAGAAAGAAAGAAAGAAAGAAAGAAAGAAAGAAAGAAAAAGAAATAAAGAGAGGAAGGAAGGAAGGAAGGAGAGAGAGAGGAAGGAAGGAAGGAGAGAAGGAGAAAGGAAGGAAGAAAGGAGACAGGGAAGGAAGGAGAGGAAGGTAGGAAGGAAAGAAGAAGAAAGAAAGAGAAAGAAAGAAGATGGGGAAGAAAGGAGAGAGGAAGGAAGGAAAGAAAGAAAGAAAGAAAGAAAGAAAGAAAGAAAGAAAGAAAGAAAGAAAAAGAAATAAATAGAGAGGAAGGAAGGAAGGAGAGAGAGAGGAAGGAAAGCAAGAAAGAGAGGAAGGAAGGAGAGAGAGGAAGGAAGGAGAGAGAGAAAGAAATAAAGAACGAAATAAAAAAAGAGATGGGGAAGGAAGGAGAGGAAGGAAAGAAAGAGAATCAATCAGGCAAAGCAAAGTGACTGAGTAATTTTGATTGGAGACGTCATTTCCCAGGCAAAGGCCTGACCTCCCCAGAGATTGTCCCAGGGCTGCATTCTATCCGTCTCCCCTTGGTTTTTTTTTGCCTTCTTGCTTCCTTCAGCCTCACTAAGCCACAACCAGCCAAATCTCCAATAGGGACGTTTGCACCTAAGCTTCTCAGTTCAGGTTGGACTCTTTTTTTTTTTTGAAGGGGCTCAGAAGCGGAGATGTTTGCTAGAAATAACCAGACAAGCCTCATCATTGTATCCCGGTTTAATTGTTTCCCCAATTGCTAAAGATTTAGATTTAACCGAATAGGCGTTAATCCAGTTACAATCAATCTTAACTCATCCCTATTGGGAAAATTCTTCATTTTGAGCTTTAGGCTGTGTTTAGATGCCATCCCCATTCTCCTCCTAGCTGGAGCTGAAGTGCTTTGGTACAACGTCTGCAGAGATCTTGGCAGCTCCCTTCCTCTGTCAACCTGGATTTTGCTGCCTGCAGACTCTTTGTATGGACTCTGAGTATTCAAGTCAATCAGAATAGAGCAGGAAGGGGACTTGGAGGTCCTCTAGTCCAACCCCCCTGCTCAAGCATTAGACCCTATACAATTTCAGGCAAGTGTCTCTTCTTAAAATCCTCCAGCGATGAAGCACCCACAACTTCTGAAGGCAACTTCTGTTCCTCTGGTTAATTGTCCTCACTGTTAGGAAGTTTCTCCTCAATTCCAGGTTGCTTCTCTCCTTAGTTAGTTTCCAATTATGGTTTCTTGTCCTGCCTTCAGGGGCTTTGGAGAATAGCTTGACTCCCTCTTCTTCGTAGCAGCCCCTCAAATACTGGAATCCTGCTATCATGTCTCCCTTAGTCCTTCTTTTCTCTAGATTGGCCATACCCAAATCCTGCAACCGTTCTTCCTATGTTTTTGTCTCCAGGCCTTTGATGGTCTTCACTGCTCTTCTTTGCGCTTTTTCTCAAAGACACAACGTATTCTTTTGTCATCTGGTGACCAAAACGGGATGCTGTGTTAAGTTTTTATGCTTTTATTTTTCTGCCTCCCCAAAATATGAATGTTAATTGTGATGTATTGTGTTGAGGAATGTGAGGTTAGATAGATGATAGATAGATGATAGATAGATAGATAGATAGATAGATAGATAGATAGATAGATAGATAGATAGATAGATGATAGAAATGGATGGATGAATAGATAGCTAGAGATAGTTATAGATGGAGAGATGATAGATAGATAGATAGATAGATAGATAGATAGATAGATAGATAGATTGATAGATGATAGATAGATAGATAGATAGATAGATAGATAGATAGATAGACAGATAGACAGATAGACAGATAGACAGATAGACAGATAGACAGATAGACAGATAGATAGATAATATAGTTATAAAGATATATGATAGATGATGGATGGAGAGAGGGAGTGATGGAGGGATACTTAGAGAGAGAGATAGTGTGTGTGTGTGTGTGTGTGTGTGTGTGTATCTATATCTATATCTATATCTATATCTATATCTATATCTATATCTATATCTATATCTATATCTATCTATCTATCTATCTATCTATCTATCTATCTATCTATCTATCTATCTATCTATCTATCTATCTATATATATATGTTGTATTTGTACTGATAAATAAATAAAGGGAGACTATTTGGGCATACCAGGGGTCGTAACACAAAGATAGATAGATAGATAGATAGATAGATAGATAGATAGATAGATAGATAGATAGATAGATAGATAGATAGATAGATAGAAATGGATGGATGAATAGAGAGATAGAGAGATAGTTATAGATGGAGAGATGATAGATAGATAGATAGATAGATAGATAGATAGATAGATAGATAGATAGATAGATATGGATGGATAGATAGATAGATAGATAGATAGATAGATAGATAGATAGATAGATAGATGATAGATAGATAGAGATAGTTATAGAAATAGAGATAGATAGATAGACAGATAGATAGATAGATAGATAGATAGATAGATAGAAGAGATAGATTGATAGATAGAAATAGATGATAGATGATAGATAGAGGTAAATAGATTAGATAGATAGATAGATAGATAGACAGATAGATAGATAGATAGATAGATAGATAGATAGATAGAAGAGATAGATTGATAGATAGAAATAGATGATAGATGATAGATAGAGGTAAATAGATTAGATAGATAGATAGATAGATAGATAGATAGATAGATAGATAGATAGATAGATAGATTGATAGATAGTGATAGATAGATAGATGATAGATAGATGATAGATAGATAAATAGATAGGATAGATTGATAGATAGAGATAGATGATAAATAGAGGTAAATAGATGAGATAGATAGATAGAAGAGATAGATAGATAGAGATAGATGATAAATAGAGGTAAATAGATGAGATAGATAGATAGATAGATAGATAGATAGATAGATAGATAGATAGATAGATAGATAGATAGAGATAGATGATAGAGGTAAATAGATGAGCTAGATAGATAGAAGAGATAGATAGGATAGATAGAGGTAAATAGATGAGATAGATATAGATAGATTATATATATATATAGAGAGAGAGATTATATATATTTGCACCAACAAGACATCTAATGCAGATTAATGTTACAGCCACATCTAATTAGAAATTAGTCTGCTTTTAATAATTGCAACTCGAAGCAGATAAAAGCTTATAAATAATTCTGTTTGAATTTTTTTTTAAAGCACATCACTGGGAAGACCGACTTCAAAGACTATATGGATAAGAACAGCCCCGGTTTCTCTTCCTTGAGATTCCTAGAAGGACGAATCCTATTGTTTAGAAATGTTGAGAGCGGGGTTTAAGCGGAAATTATTCCAGAAGGATTTTTCTCCCTGTAAGGTTCATGGCAAACCTTCTCCTGTAAGGATAATGGCAACTTCAAATCGGTGGTTAGAAGTCTGTGCAGGTCACCGACAGGTGGAACCTTCCAGGATCTGCAAGTCTGCAGGTGGCTTGCATAGGATTAATGTGACCAAGTGTTAATGTATAAGACTGAACATTCTTAGTTTCCTGGCCTGTGTCATGTTTTTTTCCTCCTCTCTCTCTCTCTCCCTTTCCCTGTATCTCTTTCTTTCCCTGTCTTTCTTTCTTTTCCTCTCCCTCCCTCCCTCTTTTTCCTCTTTCTGTCTCTTTCCCACTTTCTCTCTCTCTCTTTCCTCTCCCTCCCTCTCTTTCCTTCTCCCTCTCTCCCTCTTTCTCCCCCTCCCTCCTCTCCTTCCCTCTCTCTCTTTCCTTCTCTCCCCCTCTCTCTTTCTCCCTCCCTCACTCTCTTTCCCTCCCTCTCTTTCACTTTCTCTTTCCCTCCCTCCTTCCCCCTCTGTGTCTCTTTTGCTCCCTCCCTTTCTCCCTCCCCCTCTCCCTCTCTTTCCCTCCCTCTCTCCTTCACTTTCTCTTTTCCTCCCTCCTTACCTCTCTCTCTGTCTCTTAACATCCCTCCCTCCCTCTTCCCCCCTCTCTTTTTCTCTTTCTTTCCCCCTCTCTCCCTTCCTCTCCCCCTCACTTTCCCTCTCTGTCCCTCCTTCCCTCTCTCTTTGTCTCTTTACATCCCTCCCTCCCTCCCTCTTTCCCCCCTCTCCCTTCCTCCCTTCTTCACTTTCCCTCTCCCTCCCTCCCTCTCTCCCTGTATTCTCTGCACGAGTAGAAGATAGATGAAGAGAATGAAGCCAACCTGCTAGCCGTCCTCACAGAAACGTTGGACAGTATCCCAGTGGATGAAGATGGATTGCCTTCCTTCGATGCCCTGACAGACGGAGATGTGACCAGCGAAAATGAGGCTAGTCCTTCATCAGTGCAGGGCAGCACCCCTCCCCCCCAGGAGGCCGAAGAGACGTCACTCGTAAGAATCTACTTTCCTGGGGTTTCTGGGGGAAACGGCGCTGCCTTCGGACGGTCCAAAGCAGGGGGGATGACACCGGCAGTGCCTGGTTTGGTTCCCCTCAACCAGTTGCCACGTCAAGGGAGTTAAATTCCAACTGGGAGAGAAGTTTTGAGAAAAATTGGTCTCTTTCTCCAGAACCTCCGTGGGGCTCTGTAAGGATTGGATGGTTGCCTTCTTTTCCTTCGATTTGGGTTGGGGAAGGAAAAGGAAATGTTGCTCGCCCACGCAGTCTTACTAAGGACCTCCTGGCACCTTTGTGTGCATTTCCTTTCAAGCATCAGTTGCTCATTGACGGAAGTTGGTTTAAGAGTTTGCTCACATTCGGACATGATTAAAGTTAAAGGTGATACTCGTCAAGTTCAGCTCAATGAAAGGTCCTGAGAAAAGGGAGGGAGGGAGGAAAGAAGGAAGGGGGGAGGGAGGAAGGAAGGAAGGAAGGAAAAGATAGAAAAGGGCGAGGGAAGGAAGGAGAAGGAAGGGATAGTTGGAGGGAGGAAAAGAAAGAAGAGAGGGAGGAAAGGAAGGAAGAGTGGGAAGAAAGAAGGAAAAGATGGAAGGAAGGAGAAGGAAGGGAGAGTGGGAGGGATGAAGGAAAAGATAGAAGGGAGGGAGGGAGGAAGGAAGGGTGGGAGGAAGGAAGAGTGGGAGGAAGGAAGGAAAAGATGGAAGGAAGGAAGGAGAAGGAAGGGAGATGGGAGGGAGGAAGGAAAAGGTAGAAGGGAGGGAGGAAAGGAAGGAAGGAAAGAGAAGGAAGGGAGAGTGGGAGGGAGGAAGAAAAGATAGAAGGGAGGGGGAAGAAAGGAAGGAAGGGTGGGAGGAAGGAAGCAAAAGATAGAAGAGAGGGAGGGGAGGAAGGAAGGAGAAGGAAAGGAGAGTGGGAGGAAGGAAAAATAGAAGGGAGGGAGGGAAGGAAGGAAGGAATTGGAAGGAAGGGAGAGTAGGGGGAAGGAAGGAAAAGATAGGAGGAAGGGAGGAAGGAAGGAAAAGAGTTACAAACATTCTGCAATGAAACAAGGAGACTCTTAATGTGCTCTAACTCTCCTAGATCAGCTTTGGGATTCAAAAATCACTGGATTTCGAGGTGATATTTCATGGGTTCTGGTTGGGGAAGCTCAACATAAATCACCCAACCCATTAATCTATTGTAGATCTCACACATGATTGGAACAAGTGTGTAATGAATGTCCTTCAGGGGGAAGACTTATGAGAAGTTATAGAACAAAATAAGAGAAAAGTTCCTCCCTCAACCCTCACTTTAGAAAACCCAATGCAGCTGCCCGACAAGGTTAATCTTTCAGGCCTAACGGAACGGAGAAGCTCAGGATCTCATAATTGAGACTATCAAGATAAACTTCCAAAGTACATCTCCGAAAAGATGTTATCAACCACAAGGAAGATGCTTGCCCAAAGTCCAGATGTTTCCTTTGCGGTAGAATATTGCATTGTGTGTTGTTGGCTCCAGAGTTTTCTTATTTAAAATCAGTGAGGTTTTCGGTTAGGCATGAAAGTTTGAAAGTTTCATGATGTCTAAGTATGGCTCCATATCTTCATACGTTGAGTTTCAGTAGATCTCGTCATGAAAGGCAAATGTATGTTATTGTCGGTCATCTCAGAATCGTGAGTTAGAAAGGTGATTTAAGCTCAAGAATGGGTACAGGTTTTGGGTGACTGGAATACACTGTTAGTAAATCATGCTCATCCCCACATCTTCTTAATGTAACAGAGAAGACCATTAGCTTGTTGTTGTGAGTTGCGAAGTTGTGTCTGACCCATCACGACCCCATGGACCACGTTCCTCCAGGCCTTCCTGTCCTCTCCCATCCTCTGGAGTCCATGGAAGCTCACGCCAGCTGCTTCAGTGACTCCATCCAGCCACCTCCTTCTCTGCCGTCCCCTTCTTCTTCTTTTGCCCTAAATCTTTCCCAGCATGAGGCTCTTCTCCAGGGAGTCCTTCTTCCTTCTCATTAGGTGGAACAAAGTCTTTGAGTTTCCTCTTCAGGATCTGGCCTTCTAAAGAGCAATCAGGGTTGATCTCCTCTAGGACTGACCGGTTGGATGGCCTTGCAGTCCAAGGGACTCAATGCAGGAGTCTTCTCCAGCGCCAGAGTTCAAAGGCCTCCATTCTTTGGCGCTCAGCCTTCCTCATGGTCCAACCTTCACAGCCATTCATTGCAACTGGGACAACCGTAGCCTTGACTAGACGCCCTTTTGTTGGCAGGGGGATGTCTCTGCTTTTTAATAGGATGTCTAGATTTGCCATCGCTTTCCTCCCCAGGAGCAAGCCGTCTTTTAATTTCTTGGCTGCAGTCCCCCATCTGCGATGATCTCGGAGCCCAGGAATATAAAATCTGTCACTAACCATTAGCTTACTGGATATAATACAGCCTTGTAGAAACGTTGGCTAAACAAAATAATAATGGTTAACTAGTTTTTTAATCTAAATCTTTTCATCATTGCCTCTTCTCAATCTGTCTTGTCTTCTTCCTCCTTTTTCTCCTTATTATTGGATTCCTGAGCCAAGAACATCTGACTTTGCAATGATCAGTTACCCAGATCCTTGGAAATAACACAAAGAATCTCATTTTTGCCAAATGAAATAATTATTTTGAGCCCTTCTGAATGGGTTCCAACCGAATCCTGGGAAGGGGAAAATGTAAATCTCTTTGTATATGCACACGAAATGAAGCATGTGCTTTAGTGCCCGTCTGCGCACAATGGCCAAAGCTGATGACCATGAATTTATCTTGGACACAACCTGCATTTAAAATTAAAACGGGCTCCCCGTTGCTTTTATTTGTAAAATGATAAATGACTTAACAGTGGACCTTTTTAAAAAATAAATAATTTAATTTTTTAAAAAATTGGCATGGCCTAAGTGCTAATACATCACTTTCCAAGGGTGGTTTTGTGAAACTTCTTTTGCTCATCATCTTTTTTTGGACAATTCTATGAAGCTTTAAAAGAACAAAGAATCGTTCTTGGCTGGACTGCATTGAAAATGAACATTTGTGCAAGCTCGTATACGGGGTGAAGAGGAAATTCCAGAATGGGGTGGGAGGAAACCCTTCTAGATTTATAAAAAACCAATCAATTAATATATACTAAGAGAGTTGGAAGGGACCTTGGAGGTCTTCTAGTCCAACCCCCTGCTCAGGCAGGAAACCCTACACCACATCAGACAAATGGTTGTGCAACATCATCTTTAAAACTTCCAGTGTTGGATCATTCACAACTTCTGGAGGCAACTTTTGTTCCACTGATTCATTCTTCTCACTGTCAGGAGATTTCTCTTTAGTTCTAGGTTGCTTCTCTCCTTGATTAGTTTCCATCTGTTGCTTCTTGTTCTGTCTTCTGGTGCTTTGGAGAATAGTTTGACTCCCTTTTCTTGGTGGAAATCCCTGTGATATTAGAATACTGCTATCATGTCTCCCCTGGTCCTTCTTTTCACTAAACAAATTAACTTTTGGATAAACCCCTATATGTAGATTATTTGTCAACACAGAGAATCACTTTCTCTTAAATACATTTTTGTCGTTTCTGAAACAAGAGCACTCAAAAAAAAGAGAATCCAAAAGGACAAAAAACACAAAACGATCAAAAGATTAAAAAATGTTTTGCATAAAAAAAACCCCAATATATTATACAAATATTACCTCTACGTTACTTCCCACCCTGTCTCAAACAGGCTTTCTTGAGATTTCTAAACTACTAAATCTATTTAAAAACAGTTGGCCTGTCTCCTAGAAGTTTTGTTTTTATGACAAAGTAGTTAACGAGGGCTGGGGCCAAGAAATGAAAAGACCTTTGCCCCAAGCAGCAGACATGCTCTTACCTAAAGGCTGTTCCCGCAACTCCAGCTACTGAACTCCTTCTGCCACGCCAATGGCCGCTGCAAAAAAGAGAGCGGTAGGGCCAGCGACACGCAACACAGCAGCTGCCGTGAGGTGACCACGCTCGCTGCCTCCTGCACCTCAAAAATAATAAGACATCCCCCAAAATAAGGCCAAGCGCTTACTTCGGGGGTCAAAAGAAAATAAGTCTTATTTTCGGGGAAACACGGTATGCATGGACCATATCCATGTCCAAACCGAACGCATGAATGAAAGAGAGTGAATTTCAAAGAAAAGGGAATAAGAAACAAGAACACATAACCTCTTTTTCTTTCCCTTCCCAACCTTCCCCCTTTTCCAACCCCCCAACTCCCCCCCCCCCATCATTCATTGCAGCTTAAGAAGCTCCTGTTGGCTCCAGCAAATATCCAGCTAAATTACGATGAATGCAGCGGCCTCGGCACACGCAACCATGCAAACGCCAATCACAGGATCAGAACAAACTCTGCGGCGGCCAAGGTACCGTGTTCACCTCTGTAAAGGCTTCTGTGAAGATGAATGTGCAAAATGCTCGTCCTTGCACTTTCAGCACAGAGCGTAGCCTGGTATAGACAGGTGTCAGCTCTTGGCACCCGGAGAAGCAGATGTCCCACTTTTCTGCGATATGAGGACAATAGAGGTGGAAGCATCGCTCCTTCCGTGAACTTAGAGCACGCTGGGCAATTTATAGCTCCTGGGCCACACTAACCCTTTGGCTGCCTCTGTCCTGCCTGCATGAGGTCAATCAGAAACTAGAAAGCAAATATTATACGTGTAATAAGCGCACCGTGCATGCATTGCAGCTGCATTGCTTTTATTTTGAAGGTGGCTATTATTTATTTACTGTATTTTTCAGAGTATAAGATGATCAGATGTATAAGACGCAACTATCTTTTGGGGAGGAAAACAAGGGGGGGGGAAATCTGCCTTTTCCTCCCAGCAATTTGCCTCCTTGCAGCAAACAGCAAACAGTACGATATACACTGTTTGTGGTGTTACATTTCAGACTGTACTTGTACAGATACTGTTAAAATTGATGTGGTTTTCTGGAAGTGTAGTTATTCTCTGCTATTTAACAGAAGATACAATAGCACTGGGCTTCTTCAGGTGAAGCGTTTATTTTAAAAAAACTTCTTCATTTTGTTTAAGTTTAAGTTGTCCAGAACAATAATAGAGCAGTCTTTAAAAAATAAGTCTAATAATTTGAACCTTCTATAGGCATTTATAGTTATTGACTTACCTCCTTGCAGCAAACAGCAACAACCTGTTTCAGTTTAGCCCAGGGGTGTCCAAACTTGGGAACTTTAAGACTTGTGGACTTCAACTCCCAGAATTCCCCAGCCAGCTGGCTGGGGAATTCTGGGAGTTGAAGTCCACAAGTCTTAAAGTTCCCAAGTTTGGACACCCCTGGTTTAGCCTGATTAGAAGAAGAAAAAATATGCGCCTGCCTCCCAGCAATTTGCCCAAATCAGCAGGAAAAAAATGCTTTAAAAAGCGAACCTCTTTTTTTCACTTTTTAAAGCTTTTTTTTTTACTACTGGTTTGGGAGAACCTTAGCATTTTTTGCTACCGGTTCTAGCAAACTGGTCAGAACCGGTAGCATTTCATCTCTGGCAAATACCTTTAGTAGAAAAAGGACAGTGGAAAAGTAGCAGAGAGGGGAAATGTCCAATAGGAGTAAAAGCAATTGATATTCTACATCGTAACGTCATTTCTTTCTTTTTTTTCTTGGCAAAGTATATTGGCATTTTTACCGCCCACTCTACCTTTTTCTACTCGCAGAGTAGATGCGGTTGCTCTTAAAAATATTAGTGATGGGCCTGGTTTGATGTACTGGCCTAGTTTGCTCCTCTGCCAGCCATCCAACTTAAAAGAAGATTATGCTGGCACCTTAGAAGGAAGCTCCGTGATGGCCACTAATTGCTTGAGATGTTGGCAGTGGGTAATTCTGTTAGCAACCTGCATTAAGCAATGTTTGTCTTGCCGTTCACTGTAACTGAAAACAGAGCGTTTAGGGGCACTTAAGAGAGTTGCAAACAGGTTGTAAGACTTGAGCAATCAGCATCAAATTAAGCTTTAAACTCTTCCTCTGTCTTTTCCTTTCCTGTTGGTAGCAGTGAAGGAACTGTAGGACCTTATGGGCACTGCCTAGAAGCATTAGGAGGACGGAAATAAAAAACAGCAGCAGCAACAGCAGTCATTTAGGAATGTTAATGTAATTTTCCTTCTAGGTTCTGCAAATAATTATTCACAGCTCATCGATCTGGTGGCTTAGACTCGACCCTTCACCGCTAATCTCTTTCTCTCTTTTTTTTCTTAAAACAACAACAATAACCACACTCGGTATCCATTCTGATAAGGTTCAGCTCCCTAATTTCACCCTCTTTTCCCCCTCCTCCTTTCGCTGCGACTCATTTCCCAAGACTGAGAATTCATGGAGCAATAAAGCGAGGAGCATCTGCCAGCCTCAAAAGCCACAGAGACGTCCCTGCTCAGAGCTTCTCAAGTATCTGACCACCAGTGATGACCACGGTCAGGCCAAGCAGGCAGAAAACAGGCACAGCAACAGGGACAAATACACTTCTAAAAAGAAGGCGCTGTTGCATTCTCAGATGCATCATTTACAAGGTAGGTAGGTGACGATCAGAAAGCATTTTTGGGGAGGGGGTGGCTCTCATTTGTCATAGTAGCGTGTGGCCAACCCTGGAAGACGTGGTGAAACATAGATGTAAAGAGAGATGAATGCAGAAGAAGCAGACAATTATCTCCAACTTCTGTTAGAAGAGCTCCCTTGGCTGTTCGGGCCCACTATTCTATCCTGATGCGTTGGGAATCATTTTCTTCTGGTACTTTCTCGGGCGTGGTAGCTCACTTGTTAAAAGATGCTGAGCTTCTCAGATGGAAAGCTTGGGTTCGAGACCCCAGGGCCACATGATGGGGTGAGCTCCTGTACCTAGATTCAGCTCCTGCCCTCTTAGCAATTCAAAAGTATGCCCATGGTGGCTCAGTAGTTAAAGATGCTGAGCTTCTCAGATGGAAAGCTTGGGTTCGAGACCCCAGTGCCATGTGATGGGGTGAGCTCCTGTACCTAGCTTCAGCTCTTTCCCACTTAGCAGTTTAAAAGGATGCACATGGTGACTCAGTGGTTAAAGACGCTGAGCTTCTCAGATGGAAAGCTTGGGTTCGAGACCCCAGAGCCATGTGATGGGGTGAGCTCCCATACCTAGATTCAGCTCCTGCCCACTTAGCAGTTTGGAAGCATGCATATAGATCTCTAAGCCAGGGTGAGCAGTGTTTTGGCTTCAAGATGAAACTAAGCGGGATACATTTGTGGAGAGAGGGAACGAAGGAGCATTGGAGGTGCTGTCTTCTTTTCCATCTGAAATGCCTTTAGTGGGGGGTCATGATGGCTTTAAAAGACACTGAGCCTAGGTTCAAGACCCGAGCGCCATATGACTGAGCGAGCTCCTGTTCTTGCCTTAGCTGCTGCCTACTTAGCAGTTGGAAAGCATGCAAATACGAGTAGATAAATAGGTACCAGCAGTTTGGCAGTTTGGGCCTCACCAGGCTCAAGGTTGACTCAGCCTTCCATCCTCCTGAGGTTGGTAAAATGAGGACCCAGATTCTTGGGGGCAAGAGGCTGAATGTGTAAACCACTTAGAAAGGCCTGAGAAGCACCGTGAAGCGGTATATAAATCTAAGTGCTATTGCTACCCCATTTCCCTGAAAACAAGACCTCCCCGGATAATAAGCCCTATCAGGCTTTTGAGCGCATGCGCTAAAATAACCCCTTTCCCCGAAAATATTGCAACACAGCAGCAGCCGTGAGGTGACCACACTCTCCGCCTCCTGCACCTCAAAAATAATAAGACCTCCCCGAAAATACGGCCAAGCTCTTAATTCGAGGGGTCAAAAGAAAATAAGACCCTGTCTTATTTTGGGGGAAACATGGTAAGTGCTACCACTTTGGTGGGAAGGTAGCAGCGTTCTGTGAACCTTTGATGTATAACCATGATGGGCAGGTGAGGACAGAAGTGTCTTTGGACAATGCCGGCTCCCTCGGCCAAGAATCAGAGATGACCACTGTTCTCTAAAAGTTGAACACCCCTGGACAGGGAAACCTGTACTTCCTTCTTTATCTTCTCATGGACATCTCCACTGTGTCAGGGTTCCAAATAGCATCCAAAAGTAAATCAGAGTCCGAGGCAAAGCATTCCTCAAAGTTCCAATTTATGAAGAGAGCCATGTTGGCACATCTGGGAAAACCCGAATCTGAAAGCTTCCCAGTTTCCCCCACCCAGTTGAAAGTTCAAGATCTTGCCCCCACACCCACCAGTCCATCCCATGGTCCAATCTCCCACTGCCACGCTGGCAGCTTCCACCCATCCAATTCTGGTCAGGTGCAGAGGTACAAAGACAAAGGATGACCTTGGCTTTCTAGAAAGAATTGTGTTATGGCTACATAGCATCTAACTCCGCACAATCCCATTTTCCCACCATAGAAAATGCATAGTAGGATAATAGAAAGTGTAGCAGGCCAAAAACCCACAAGAAAAGATGGCTGCAGGCCTGACACCCCGTTAGGCAGAGGGAGGCAACTGCCAGCAATAGCTCATACGTAGATCCGGTGGAATAACCCTTAACCCTCAGAAGGAAGGTGTGATTGTCTGGTTTTCTTCTGTTTTGTACCAGCTGGGCAAGGGATGTCATCAGAACACCTTCTTCTCCCCATGCATGTAATTTCAACCGAACTAGAAGGCAAAGGAGTTGTTAAACCAGCAATATATTCCTTCGGAGACACTCAAAACAGCTTTCTTGCAGCTTTTGAATAGGCGATAAATGTGTCATCCCTATTACATCTAAAAACTCCTCGCCATTTTATTGCTTTCTTTTCTACACCGTGTCAAGTTTAAGAACGGAAAAAATCCGCGAAAAGGGTTCTTTATGGCCAACTAAACATCTGTAATGAAGTTTAGTGTCCTCTGGTGTGAAAACATTTGCTACTATTCCTTACTTAGTCTTGGAAGGGGAGCTTGCAAAAGTCGGAGCCAAGGATACCAGCACTGCCCCGGTGTATTGTTCTGTTTCTACAGCTATCCCCCCCACCCCACCTCCAGCAATCCAGGACCCCCAAGAACAGCCTCATTTACAGTCTCATTGATCAAGAGAGATTGCTCTGCAGTTGAGCTTAGTGGCTGATGCACCCTGGCTCTAGGCATGGTTTTGAGGCTGGGTGCATGCACAGAAGGCGCACATGAGCAAAGTACATGCGCGGTAGGCTGGGCGCATGCGCAGAAAGGGTCGGTGCTCCCATGAACTGGTGATAACAAAATGTGAAACCCACCACTGACTGAATCCTGCTGTAAATGGTAGATAATGAGCAATTGTATCGTTCTAAAGCCAGCAACACTGGGTATATTATTATTATTATCTTTGTTGTTGTTATTGTTGCTGTTATTATAAACTTTTATTCATTAAACAGTCAGCTGAACATTTAAAAATGTATCACAAATATCATTGACTGGCTCTGATACGGTTGGTAAGGGGTTGCTGTATTATGGTTATTATTTTTATCATTTTTATTTATTATTTAAGAATTCATCTCCAATTCGATTCATAGTCTGGGATTAGTAAAAACCTAACAGTTCAAATCCTAGCTAAGAACCTAAGAGCTGTTAAAGTAACGTCTGAATATACAGGCAGTTCCAAGTAAAGTGTTTTTTTTTTTTGCAAAGTCAGAATATTCAGGTCTGATAAATTCAAAATTTTCAGGTATCTAAGCAATCCTTGGAGATTTGTAGAGTGCATCTGGCATTTTTATCCACCTACTGAGTCTTTCTCAAGAAGCTGGGATGGGCAGATATTGTTGTGTGATGGTATTAAACCATCATCAGAGAATGTAAACCACAGTTCCCTACTTTAACAACTTGGAGATATGTGAACTTCAACTCCCAGAACTCCCCTGGCTGGAGAATTGTGGGAGTTGTAGTCCACATATCTTGCAGTTGCCAAGTTTAGGGAAAACGAGAGAGAGAGGGAGGGAGGGAGAGAGAGAGAGAGAGAGATGCAGTGGCTCAATGGCTAAGCTGCTGAGCTTGTCAATGAGAAAGATCGGCAGTTCAGTGGTTCGAATCCCCAGCGCCGTGCAACAGAGTGAGCTCCCGTGACTTGTCCCAGCTTCTGCCAACCTAGCAGTTCAAAAGCACATAAAAATGCAAGTAGAAAAATAGGGACCTTTGGTGGGAAGGGAACAGCGCTCCAACACTTTCGGGGTTGTTGAGTCATGCCGGCCACATGACCACGGAGACGTCTTTGGACAGCGCTGGCTCTTCGGCTTTCAAACGGAGATGAGCACCACCCCCTAGAGTCGGAAACAACTAGCACATATATGCGAGGGGAACCTTTACCTAGATAGATAGATAGATAGATAGGCTTGCTGGTTTTGTTGTATTCGGGTCTTTTCCCGTCGATAGATAGATGATAGATGGATGGATGGATGGATGGATGGATGGATGGATGGATGGATGGATGGATGGATGGATAGATAGATAGATGATAGATAGATAGATAGATAGATAGATGATAGATAGATATTGTTATTATTAATATTTTAATATTTTCCCCTAGCAGGGTATATCAGACCTGGGCTGCAGAAATTTGGGGACCCTTTAGTTGAAAAAAAAAATTTCAACTCACTTTGCTAACTTTAGGCTAATGGTCATTCAGGATTTTTGAAGCACACTTGTGATAACCATTCTTAGAGAAAATGTCCTAGAATTGAAGTGGAATCCATTTTTAGAGGCTTAAATTATTTCTGTCCTGATGGGCGAAGAAATGTCCATGAAATGAATTTCCTTTGTTGATACAAAGCAAGAGAGAAATATGGGATTTTTAAAAAACAATATTTTAATTATTGTATTTCTGTGTCGTTTAGAGAACGAATGTTATGCGGCACCTGCTAAGCAGAGTAAGTATTTACTAATTTACTATACAAAACAATACAATAGCAGAGTTGGAAGGGACCTTGGAGGTCTTCTAGTCCCACCCCCTGCCTAGGCAGGAAACAGTTTCAGACAAATGGCTATCCAACATCTTCTTAAAGACTTCCAGTGTTGGGGCATTCACAACTTCTGGAGGCAACTTCTGTCCCACCGATTAATTGTTCTCACTGTCAGGAAATTCCTCCTCAGTTCTAAGTTGCTTCTCTCCTTGATTAGTTTCCACCCATTGCTTCTTGTTCTGCCCTCAGGTGCCTTGGAGAATAGCTTGACTCCCTCTTCTTTGGGGCAGCCTCTGAGATATTGGAACAATGCTATCATGTCCCCCCTGGTCCTTCTTTTCATTAAACTAGCCATGCCCATTTCCTGCAACCGTTCTTCATATGTTTTACCCTCCAGTCCCCTACTGGCTTTGTTTACTTCCCAAAGAATCCTCTCTTCTGAATTCTACTCGGTTTGGGGAAACTGTTGCTAAATGTTTTTAAAACACTATGTTTCCCCGAAAATAAGACAGGGCCTTCTTTTCTTTTGGCCCCTGAAATAAGTGCTTGCAAAGGAGGGTTGCTCCCAGTTCGGCCCAGTTCAGCCGAATCGGTAGTGGAATTCAGGCCTGGGTCGTAGAACTGGCAGTAACCCAGGACTACTATGCCCCTGAGCCAGTCCTCCCACTGCCACTGGGCAGCCGCCATTTTGGTTTTTAGTGACTGCGCATGCTCAGTTCATTGTACATTGTTCTGCGCATGCGCGAGGAACAATTTACATTGAACAGTGCATGCACACGGGTTGCGAACCGGTAGTAAAACTGGTGGCAATCCACCCCTGAGCGCTTGGCCTAATTTCCAGGGGGGTGTCTTACTATTTCTGAGGTGCAGGAGGCGGCGAGCGTGGTCACCTCACGGCTGCTGCAGTGGTGCGCGTTGCTGGGCCTGCCATTCTTTTTGCAGTGGTCATTAGCGTGACAAAAAGGCCATGGGGGTATGGTTGCAGGAGTGGCCATTATGTAATGGCGTGTGGGGTGCATGGGGCATGTTCCCCCCCTTTGCCCCCCTTCAGCCTCGTCTCCTCACCTCGTGTTGTTTGCGCAGCAAGCAACCAGAGGAAATGGCGGAGACCGGCTGCGCATGCATTTAAATGTTTTCAGGGAGGGCTTATTTTGGGGGGGAAGGGCTTATTTTACCGCATGCACTCAAAGCCCGATTTGGCTTATTATCCGGGGAGGGCTTATTTTCGGGGAAACAGGGTAGTAGGGAAGAGCTATGAAGCCGGAACCAATGTCGTCTCCCAAAAGGTGAACACGGCTTTATCCGCAGCCTTCATTTAAGGACAGGACAAAAGAGGGGGAAGGAATGGAGAGGATTTTCTCAATTGATTCCCGGTCCAAAGTTCAAAATCAATAGTTCTGCTCCTATATATTTATCGAAGCCCAATGTTGAATTTTCTCAAGTCTGTTCTACTCGCTGGGGAATGAACCAAAATCAATCTTGTATGTTCATAAAATTACATTCTGGACGGAAAGGTCGCCTTACTCTTATTGGATATTTCTACATCCTTGACCTTGAGTCTTTATTGACAAGCCCTTGGGCCCTGTCAAAGTGCAAAGTCCCAGAAACAAATGATTACTAAAATTTGATAAAAGCAATTTAAAGTGAAATTTGATAAAATACAATTTAAAATGGAATTGGAATAAAATACAATTTAAAATGGAATAAAATACGATCTCAGGTGGAATTGGAATAAAATACAGTCTAAAATGAAATGGGAATAGAATGCAACAATTTAGGATATAGATAAAACATGATAAAATCATATTTTGGTGTCACCCCTGCAATCTACCCCAGGATACTCTGCAGAAGATTGACTGAAGAATGTTTTAGTGCAGCCTGTCCTCCCCCCCCCCCCCAAATCCTAAATATATCAATCAGAGTCATCAGTGAGGAAGGACGACATGATTACTATGGGTAGAATTTTACAATATGTTCTTAGCCACAGTAGAATAAGTGCAATCTCCAATCTACAACACAGATCCTTTCAGCAGTTCCAAGAAGGCTCCACCCCCACCCCCCACCCCATTTGCTCCACTGAGGACATAAATAAACCTCCAAGTGGCCTCAACGACCCTCTAAAAAGGATGCAAATGACCAGCTGCCTGCAAGGAGTATCAATCTTTCCCTTCCCCACCATCCGGTCAGAGATGAGAAGCGAAATGTCTTCAAAAGAAAAAAAATCAGAAAGTCCAGTTGCCTCTTGAAAAAAAAAACAGCTCGTCCAAGGAGCTTCCCCGGTTCTACAGAAGCAAAACGTCTTCAAGGAACAACAAAATCCCAAATAACAAAACAAGGCTTTATTCTGGATTACTTTCTTAACAAGTCTCCCACCTGGGACTCTTCTCTGTTTGGAGAATATTTGAGATTCGTGCACATTTTGGGAGGGGATCAAATAAGAAAGAGGACCCTCTGTTAGCATTTAGCTGTAATCCAGATAGCCGTAGTGTATTTTATGATCGGGGTATAAATCAAATGGGGGCAAAAACCAGGGAAGTAAGATTAGATGCAAGCATGGTGACGGTTTCTTAGAATTTGGAATTAATAGCAAAATTTATCACGAGGGTCCTTGGTGATCTCTGAGCTTGGTGGTTTTCTTGCAGACGCTTCATGACCCAACTAGTTAATGTCATCAGTACTAGGAGGGAGTTGGGTTTGCAGGGAGGGGGAGGGGGAAGAGGAGGAAAATGACTGTGGGGTCTTTTGCAGACATTTCATTAGCCAAAGTAGGCAACATCATCAGTGTTAGAAGGGAGTGAGGTTTGCAGGGAGGAGGAGGAGGAGGAGGAGGAGGAGGAGGAGGAGGAGGAGGAGGAGGAGGAGGAGGAAAATGACTGTGGGGTCCTTGGTGCTCTCTGAACTTGGTGATTTTCTTGCAGACATTTCATGACCCAACTAGGTAACATCATCAGGGATAGAAGTGTGTGTGTGTGGGGGGGTTGACAGAGAGGAGGAGGAGGATTGGGGCTCTTTGAGCTTGGTGATTTTCTTGCAGACGTTTCATTAGCCAAACTAGGTAACATTATCAGTGCTGGTAAGGAGCGGGCTTTGCTCTCAGTTTATATTATACAAACGTAAATATTTTTTTAAATAAATGTATACATTTCTCATGCCCAACAGAAGTAGCATTTTTCCTCTTCTTCTCTCTATATTGAATTATTGCCTTGAACTGGTCAGAAAACAAAAACTGGAGCTCTCAAAACTTCTAAACTCACCTGAGAATTCCTGGAAACTAAAGAAGGCTCCATAAATTGGAAAGGGAAACAGAAAACGGATATCTCAATATTTATTTATCAAGACCAACTTTTTTTTTTTAGTTTTTTGCTCCCACTTTCTCTCTTCTGCTGTTATCCCAAAGCGTCAGGAATTCCAGAGAATCCGTGCTTATCTTACAGTTAGCTAGAAGTCCAATATGTTCACTCGTGTCAGAGTTTCTTTGTGGAAGAGTTAAACCAACTGTGATTCTTCTCCCGCTCAGTTTTGGAGAAGGTGACTCACATTTGCTGGGGGGCGGGGGGGGCGGGGGTATATGCGCAGGGACACGGTGGCTCAGGGGATAAGTCGCTGAGCTTGTCGATCAGAAAAGTCGGCAGTTCAAATCCCTAGCGCCGCATAATGGAGTTAGCTCCCGTTACCTGTCCCAGCTTCTGCCAACCTAGCAGTTTGAAAGCATGTAAAAAAATGCAAGTAGAAAAATAGAAAAGTCGGTGGTTCGAATCCCTAACAGCGTTCAGTGCCTCTTTGGCATTTAGTCCTGCCGGCCACATGACCACAGAGACGTCTTCGCACAGCGCTGGCTCTTCAGCTTTGAAACAGAGATGAGTACTGCCCCCTAGAGTCAGGAACGACTAGCACATACTATGTGCAAGAGAAATTTTTACCTTTACCTTATGTGTGTGTTTGTATGTATATGTTTGTGTGTGTATATATCTTTATACAGACACACACACATATATACAAACACAATACACACACACAGAGGAAGATATGTAGAATTATATATATATATATTATTGTTCAGGTGTGCATTTTAGAGTACAAATAAATTGCTTTGCAATGGAAGATCCTGTGGTTAAAGGAATGGTATTTTTTTTAGGTGGAATATATCTGTGTGCCAGAACTGATGCAGGGGGTCCTCCACTTACAACAGTTCCCTTAGTGACTGTTCAAAGTTGCATGGCAGTGAAACATTCCCAGTTACAACGGCACCGCCTTATGACGGTTTCCCCACAGTTAAGGATCTCCACAGTCAGGGGATTAGAATTCAGAGAGTTGGCAACTGGTAGGGACTTATGACAGTTGCAGTTCTTGGGAGGGTCATGTGATCCCCTCTTTGCGACCTTCCGACAAGCCCAGTCAAGGGGGGCTCCGGATTGGCTTAAACAGCCCAGAATTTCTGTCGCTAAGTGAGACGCTTGTTAGGGGAGATTTGCCCCATTTTACGCCCTTTCTCGACACCGTTGTTTTAAGCCAATCGCTGCCGTTGTTGAAGTTCGTGGTTGTTAAATGGAATCCAACCATTGCTGGGACGCCGCAACCGTCGTAAGTGCGAATACAGTTGCCAGGCATCCAAATTTAGACTGCAGGGATGCGGCGTGTAAGTGTGAAAAGAGGGCAAAAGTGACTCCTTCTTCAATGCCATCGTAGCTTCATCATTAAATCAACCGTTGTAAATCAAGGACCACCTATAGATTGTGTTCAGTCAATAAAATTCCATCAACAAACCTCAGGCACTGACGTGCCTTTTCCTCCTTTTTTGGCAAGTATTTCATATATTTCCCCCCCCCCTCTTTCTTTCCTGTCCACCTTCCAGCCAAATCAATGAATTTATCACTTCCGTTGACGCCTGAGTCCCCAAAGTAAGTATCAAGAATTGCAAATATTCGTAAGAGGGTGGGGGGGTTTATACCTCTAATTTGGCTACAGCAACTCCATTTCAGCTTGTTTTTATAAATGTGCCCTGTCTTCCAGTGATCCGAAGGCTTCTCCGTTTGGGAAGAAGACCATGGAAGAAACTTTGAATGCTGAACTCTGTGGAACTGCAGGTGAGATGCACCGTTCTCGGCCTTTGCCGGAGGGTTTTTCCCGGGGCAGCTTGGCGTTACGGAGCTTGCGTGGTGGTGGTCTTGTGAGGAATGGTCTTGGGTAGCGTTGAAGAATTCACTTTTCCTCCCCGCACAATTCTCCGGGATGAGATCAGCTTTAAAAGGGACAATTCCCTTGCTTGACTAGACTACAATAGAATACAGAATAGAATATGAAGTGGAGTGGAGTGGAATGAAGCGGAGGGGAGAGGAGCATCTTCTTTTCTTCCTTCCTCTCCTCCCTCCCTCTCTGTCCATCCTTCCTTCCTTCCTTCCTTCCACCATCCATCCCCTTTAATCTTCATTCCTCTCTGGCCTTCCTTCTTTCCTCTTCCTCCCTCCCTCCCTTCCCACTTCACGATGTATATTAGTCTCTGTTTACAGCTTTGAGATGGCAAATTGAAAGCTCTATTTTTTCTTTCAAAAAAAAAGAAGAAGAGAGAGATGATAGTTTTCATTTGTGGTTTGCAGGTGAAGAAGTAGTCTGAATGGGGCAGTCCCTTTTTTTTTCTTTTTTTTTTCCTTTTCCTTTGTAGTTTTTAGTTATTTTTAGGCCCAGGGGAATATTTTAACAACGGCCTCCCGATTTATTTAGGCCCAGGTATATACAGTAGGTACCAGTGCTGCAGGTTTACATCCCTTACTCAATTATGCCGCTTCCCTTAAGAATGTGTGTGTGTGTGTGTGTGTGTGTGTGTCTGTCTGTCTGTCTATCTATCTATCTATCTATCTATCTATCTATCTATCTATCTATCTATCTATCTATCTATCTATATCTATACATACATACATACATACATACATACATACATACATACATACATACATATGTATTTGTGTTACAACCCCTGGTATGCCCAAATATGGGAGGGAACTCACTACTCCCCCTTTCTGTCTATCGGCTCACTGCAGGAGACCATCCCGGCAGAAAACCATATTTTTAATGTTGCCTTTTTATATTTGTGTTGTATTTGTGCTGATAAATAACACAAATTGTTACAACACAAATACATACCTATTTCCCTGGCTTAGCTGATAAGGAGGAGAGCCTGTGGCTTAGTGGCTAATACATCTGCCTAATATGTAAAAACAGCCCAGGTTCGAATCCCAGTAAGGGTATGGCTAGCTGATGAGAGCTAAATAGCTTGAAATAGATCTATACTAGTCTCCCTTTATTTATTTATCAGCACAAATACAACACAAATATATATATAGAGAGAGAGACACACACACGTATATATGTATATGTATAAATATATTTCCTGCTAGTAAGCTTATACAGCTGCTTCCATCCCCCTCCATTTGAAAAATGACTTGGGTAACTCCCACTTTAGCTGAAAAGCAACAACCACACAAACAAACACACACACACACACACACACACACACAACCCGACCAAAATTAGTTTTGACAAATGATAGAGGTCACAGGTGCCCCGTGCGAGTCCAAATTACAGCTCCAGAGCTCTCTTGCGTCTCCGGATTGTGTCGCTCTGCTGCTACCGTGCCTCTATTTATAACCGTTTAAATAGCAGTTGCCTTGATCTCAGGCCTGAACTGAAAAGGCCATTAGGCAGCCTGTGTGTCATCAACCAGGGTGGTATAAATAGAAACTTCCTTGGTTTTGCTTCTCTCTCTCTCTTTCTCTCTCTCTCATTCTCTCTTTCTCTCTCCCTGGCTCTCATTTTTTTCTCTTTCTCTCTCATTCTCTTCCTCTCCCTTTTCTTCTCTCTCTCTCTCTCTCCCTCCCCCTCTCTTCCCTCCTCTCTCTTTCTCTCTCTCTTTCTCTCTCCCTGGCTCTCATTTTTTTTCTCTTTTCTTTGCTCTCGTTTTCTCGTTTTCTCTTTCTGCCTCTCTTTTTCTTTCTGCCTCTCTTTTTCTCTCTGTCTCTCTTTTTCCTCTCTCTCCGCCTTGCTCACTCTCTGTCTCTTTCGCTCTGTCGCCTTTGGTCTCTCTTTCTCTCTCTTTGTTTCTCTCTTTCTGTCTCTCTCTCTCTCTCTTCCTCTCTGTCCCTTGCTCTCCCTCTCTCCCTTTCTCTCTTGCTCACTCTCTCTCTCTCTCTCTCTCCTCCATTGCTTTCAGTTTTGTAACACAAATGCCAAAGCTCTTCTTTCTGCATGTATATTGTGAATGAACATTGATAAACAGAGGAGACAAATTCTGTGGTTTTGTGGTTTTCACTGGATGAATCTCCCTTTATGTTTTCTTTCTTTCTTGACTTCCACAAATATTTTGCTTGCTTGGTTGTTACATTTCCTGCCTTTAATCCAACAAGCGCAACAGAACTCTCCGCCTTTTAGATGAAAAATCTCTTTAAGGTCTAAATACTGTGGATGAGGATACCATTTTATATTCGGAATAAAATGGGAATGAGAATTCCGCCCCCCCCCCCCCTAGATCTTAAACAGGTGGGCTGTGTTTAAATCTAATCACTTCCTATTTGATTGCATGACCTCTGTAGATATCATACGCTAAATAAAATAAAATAAATGAATAAATAAAATAAAATACATGTTCCTGATTAATTGCAACTTTTTCTGAAATCTCAGGAAAAAATCCTTTTAATTGCTTAACGGAGTAGGCCAGGGTTAGAAAATTTAGAGTTACAATTAAGCAGAGTGCAAAATGGATACAGGCAGTTCGTTATTTCGGTCTTAAGTCATGATGGTCATAGGTTGAGGCAGCCAAAGAGACTGGGCCCAATTTTACAACCATTTTTGAGGTATAGGTGTCCCTGTTGTGGCCTGCCAGTGGCCAAGGGAACTGGCAGCCGATTCGGACAGTGAGGAGGTTGGGGAGGAAGATGGGCCATTCCTGGAGTCTGGGGAAGGCTCTGATGAGGGCTCTGTGTCGGAGGCAGAGAGGGGGCCAGGGCCATATGCCAGTTCTCAGCTGCCTTCAGAGTCAGACATCAGTGAAGCAGACGAACAGCTGGAGCCTGTTCCCTGTGTGCGCATGTGCAGAGTTGCCGGTGAAGGGAGCAGCTAAAGAACAGGGGTCGACTTGGGAGTAAGGCCACAGGTGGACGGTGAATAAAAGAGGAGCGAAAGGGGAGTGGAGTTTGCAGGAGACAATTCGTTCTCTTAATTGGTTGGTGACTCTCTGAGGCTCCTTGCCAAGTTTTGCAGATATCAGCCTGGCAGCTCTCCAAGCCAGAGAAGGTCTGTGACTGTAAATCCTCCCTCAAAAGACTTTGCTGGATGGGAATGAGCAGAATTCACAGTCAATTAATAAAAGGGTTTTTTGTCGGGACCAGGAGTTTGCTTCAGGCTCTTGGGAAGCCTCGGTCAGAAGATGCCCATGTTAACGATGCGAAGGCAATAAGAATGCAGGATTAGGGTTTCTGGGGACCGATGGGCATTGCATGAAAGTAGGGAAGACATCCAGCTTTCCTCTGTGTTACTTTTGCTGGGTGGACAGTAAGGAAGTAGCTCCTCTAAAACCATAACTAGATTCCAACTACCTGCTACGACTCCTGATCATAAGGCAGGAACACGTTCAAGTGTTTTTGGTGACTGGAAAAAGTTCCCTTCTCATGGATAAATAAACAAATGGCACATTGGCAGGCTGAATATAGGAAGACAAAGGTGGATTTTTCTGCTAAGAATCAATATGGTTATCATAGTTGAAATGTTGGATTAGTTTAGCTTTAATGTTGTGGCCTGTTCGCCACCAGCCAAATCAGAGGAGGGGGAGGCAAGGGGGCTTTTAGGAAGAGGCTGGACAACCATTTGCCTGCAATGGTATAGGGCAGGGGTGTCCAAACTTGGAAACTTTAAGACTTGTGGACTTCAACTCCCAGAATTCCCCAGCCAGCATGGCTGGCTGGGGAATTCTGGGAGTTGAAGTCCACAAGTCTTAAAGTTCCCAAGTTTGGACACCCCTGGTATAGGGTCTCCTGCCTGAGCAGGGGGGTTGGAGTAGAAGACCTCCAAGGTCCCTTCCAACTCTGTTATTCTGTTGTTCTGGTTATTTGAGGGAACGTTTGAAAGAGCTGGTTTGAATTCTTGCAGGAAATGCAGAATAAATGGAACAGTCAAGAAAGAAAGAAAGAAAGAAAGAAAGAAAGAAAGAAAGAAAGAAAGAAAGAAAGAAAGAAAGAAAGAAAGAAAGAAAGAGTAAAAAAGAGAAAGAAAGAAAGAGAGAGAAAGAGAGAAAAGAAAGAAAGTAAAAAAGAGAAAGAAAGAAAGGGAAGGAAGGAAAGAAAGGAAGGAAGGAAGGAAGGAAGGAAGGAAGGAAAAGAAAGAAAGAACTTCATGGCTTGTTATCCCATGGCTGAATCAGTTTTTGTCTCAAAGAGATTACGGTCAACTTTTGACAATGGAAGAGTTGCTGAAGGGACAAGCAAGTATAGGAGAGAGAAAGGGCTTAGGAAGGCTCAGATCAAGAGGAGATGACTGAAAGAGAAGATACCTTTTTAGATGAATTTGAAAAAGTCTGTGTAACCTACAAGCCTTTTCCCCACCATGCATAATAGCAATTTTAGTTGGGTATCCGGGAACACGTTCTGTGCTTGACTCTGTCACAGTTCCCCGTTTAACAGGGAAAATGAAAAAGCTGAAACTATTTGTCCATGATTGCTACTCAACTTCTCTCCCCACAAAATGTCTTTTTTTTAACTTGTTAGCGTGCGAGGTTGTTTAAAGTTTCTCGTGAAGCAACAGCAATTAAAACGTTGCTCTTGTGTGCCCTAGGAAATATTGCAACACCCCCTTCTGACATTTCAATTTAAATATCCCACCCATCCATCCTTGGTTGTTGACACAGGCTTTTAATCTTTCAGCTCCTGTGTCTTTTCCTTGCTGATGGGTACAGCAGAATTCCTTTGGAAAGACAAGGTAGAGGCTACAAAAATGACTGAAGACCAAGTCATGCTTCATATATTTTATTTTATTTTTTGGCTGGGAGATGCCTCAACACAAGTTTCTCCTATGCTGTTTGTCAGAGTTTGCTGCATAAATTCAAATCCAGAAAGCACACACAGATAACTGATGCAGCGATTCATTAACTTCTTTATATACATAAGAATAGATGAATAAATGTACAATACATTTATTCTTGGTTCTTCCAAGTAAACACAAGGCAGGAGGCAAACACAAGCTGTTAGCTTCAATTTAGCAGACAAGCCCAGACAAACAGCTAGTTTACTTCTCAGACCAGCAGGCTACTTAAGTTTCTGTTTCAATTCTTTGCACAGACTCAGATCTGTTTAAGCTCCCATTGGCTGACTCAGTTGCCATGCCTATTTATTGGCTGACCTTGTTCCCATGTCTCTCCCAGTCATGAATATTTTAACACTATTGACCCACTCTCAATGGGCTGAAGGCAATATGTTCTCACGTTCTCCTATAATTTGTGGGTTCTAATCTTCAGTTAGTACATTTTGAAACAAGCTATCCAAAAGTCCAAATCAAAGAATGGCTTTTTGACCATGAGTATACTACGAGTATCCTTGCAGGTCTCCTAAGGCCTGTAGAGTTTGGGCCATGAATGGCTTGTAGAGAAGCTTTCTAAGTTTTTGGAGGTTTTTATTTGTTTCCTTGTTTCTTCAATTTCTGTGGCTGCCCATCTCAGTCAAGGACTGAAGATGAAAGGAAAAAGACTAGTTTATGCTCAGGTTTAAGCTGTGTCCCCTCCAGGAACAAATGAGAAAATTACAGTTCAGAATGAATAGAATAACAGAGTTGGAAGGGAAGGAAACCCTACACCACTTCAGACAAATGGTTATCCAACATCTTCTTAAAAACTTACAGCGTTGGAGCATTCACAACTTCTGGAGGCAAGCTGTTCCACTGATTAATTGTTCTCATTGTCAGGAAATTTCTCCTCTTGTTCTACCCTCAGGTGCCTTGGAGAATAGTTTGACTCCCTCTTCTTTGTGGCAACCCCGAGATATTGGAACACTGCTATCATGTTTCCTCTAGTCCTTCTTTCTATTAAACTAGACGTACCCAGTTCCTGCAACCGTTCTTCATATGCTTTAGCCTCCAGTCCCCTAATCCTCTTTGTTGTTCTTCTCTGCCCTCTTTCCAGAGTCTCCACATCTTTTCTACATTGTGGCAACCAAAACTGGATGCAAGATTCCAAGTGTGGCTTCTCAAGGCCTTATAAAGTGGTATTAACACTTCATGGGATCTTGATTCCATCCCTCTGTTTATGTAGCCTAGAACTGTGTTGGCTTTTTTGGCAGCTGCTACACACGGCTGGCTCCTATTTAAATGGTTGTCCACTAGGACTCCGAGATCCCTCTCACAGTTACTCCCGTTGAGCAAGGTACCACCTATCCTGTACCTGTGCATTTCGTTTTTGTTGCCTAAATGTAGAACCTTACACTTTTCACCGTTGAATTTAATTTTATTAGATAGTGCCCAATGTTCAAGTTTGTCAAGATCCTTCTGTATCTTAAGCCTATCTTCTGGAGTGTTGGCTATTCCTGCCATCTTGGTGTCATTTGCAAATTTGATGAGTTCCCCATTTATTCTCTCATCCAAATCATTGATGAAGATGTTGAAGAGTCCTGGGCCTAAAACAGAGCCTTGGGGTACTCCACTGCATACTTCCCTCCATGTAGATGCAGTCCTGCAATTTAGTAATGTCAGTTATTTAGTAGTTTAGTAATGTCAGTTATTGTCTTCTGTTAGTATGGACTAACTGTCTAAATTTGTATAAGCCTATTGTTCTATTCCACAATGTGCAGTCTTTTCTTCCTGAGAAATCGTGCAATGTTGTCAGAATTACCGAAATGGAGATGTTTTTCAAAAATATCCAGGGCATTTTTTAGGACTGTTCTACTGAACATGAATACAGTTTTGGTCATAAAGCACCAAAGAAGAGAAATATTCTTACATGTGTGCAGGGTCTTTCGTCCATGCTCCTCCTCCTGCTGAAAAACAGATGGAGCTTTCTTGATTCATATACATCATTGTCCTAAATGAAAGACAGTTCAGAAAGTAATGCTGGTTGGACCCAGACTGAGTCACACCCAGAAATGATTGATTGAAGTCAGCTCAAAGATGTTTCCTTGATTTAACTGGGCACGATAAGTTTGGATACAACTTTGTATGGCTGGTGCAATCTCTATTGTTTTTTTTAAAAAAACCCAAATAATCAGTTTTTTAAAAAATAGTACACCCTGCTTCAAAGCAATCGCAAGACGCCAAGCAATGATTTATATCTACTCAGATCCCACAAGTATACACATAAACATACTCTTAAATTAAATATTGATGAGCCTTTTTTGAAAGGGCTCCAAAGTAAAGGTTTCCCGCTTTGACAACATAGCAAATATTATTATTTTTTGTTTATTTGTTTGCAATGTGTTTACAATATTCGGTCCTTCTGCGACCAAATTCTCCTGGGATACTAACAGAAAAGGAAGCTGACCTTTTGAAATCAGGGTTTCTTGCCATGGGGGCTGCAGAATTTGGCTTCGGAGTTTTCAGATGCTCAACAAAACTTTGCTGAGAATATTTTAACTTTAGCTACCAAAGGCCTGTAAAAAAAATTCTCTTTCTCACATCTGTGCTGCCTCTCCGCAAAATCTGTCTTGTTATAAAGGGATAGGAGAGGATGCACGGCTGGCAGGAATTTTAACCGGAGGGACTTTTATCTGGTAAATTATTAGATATATATCCGGAGGTCTATATTTATCCTCTGCTGTAGTGACAACAAGATTAAACTGACTCTTTGACAGACATGTGGGTTTTTTTTTATTATATGATGGCTATTTAATTTTATTATCCGTTTGGAGAGCTTCGGCTGTTTTGTGCCGTATGGAAGCCCTGCTGTTTTTTTTCACTGAATCAAGCCATTATCTCGTGTTCAGTGCCTTAAGTGGCTTTAAATAATGATTCCCTGGATAATCCCATTTCCAAAAGTCTTCAAATATAAAAGGATCTGTTTTTTGGGGGGTTTGGTTCTTTAAAATAATAATAATAATGCTGATATTCTAGCCTGCTTTTCAAAACTCTTGACAGATTCACTTTTTCTAGAGTTCAAGAATATGTAAAATTGGCAAATAAAATGAATTATTAGATGCCTGAAGATTAACACTGAACTTCTTTTCTCCCCCAAGTTCTTTATTTTATTTATATATATATATATATATATATATATATATATATATATATATATATATATATATATATATATATATATATATATATATATATATATATATATATATATATATATATATATATATATATATATATCAAATAAATATCAAATAAATATATATATATATCAAATAAATACATGAACAGTTGGCACCTTGGTGTCATACAGTAATACAAGTAAAACTAATAAAATTAATCATAATTATTACATTTAGTCAACTTATGTATTTCTAATAATAATAATACACATTTCTATTAGGCTATAGTCCATCATTATTCAGTTATTCCATATTATATCTTGTTATTGCTTTTATTATTATAAAGTGCCTACAGCAATATTCCCCTGTCTTTTATTTCTATCACTTGTTCTAGCTTTTAATCATGTCACACTTTTTTAAAAATTTCTATCTATCCTATCTAACTTCTAATCATGTTTTTCTTTTTTCTAAAAAGAAAAAAGAGAAGGGGGAAGGGAAAATCAATTCATAACAACAGCAAAAGAAGAAGAAGAAGGATCATCCATCCATCGTCTCTTGCCTGCTTTAATATTTTAATTGCTACACTTTAAAAGGAAATCAGAACAAAAAAACAACAACCCCAAAACCATCTATCCCAGTGATGGTAAACCTTTTCAGAACAGAGTGCCCAAACCTGAATGTGCGCGCATTCCGGCATGCGCAAAGGCCAGCTGGCCAGTGTGCATTTGCATGCTGGAAACCAGAAGAGAAGCTGGCAACGGTACGCGTGCCCAGAGAGAGGGCTGTGTATGCCACCTCTGGCACGTGTGCCATAGGTTTGCCATCACAGATCTATCCACTATCTCTTGCCCGTTTCAATACTTTGATTGCTACGCTTTTCCTATTGACTTCCCTCCCCAATTCCTGTCTTCATTTCACAGCCAGATCAAACAAGGCTGCCAATATCGTAATGTTGTATGTTTGTACTATCGCGTTGACTTGGAGGTTGAATTTTGGATGGTGGATTTAAATCTGAGAAATGAAATATTTATTTGTGATAAACGCGCAAGGCCTCGACTTATGATCGCAGGGGAGCCCAGAATTTCTGTTGCTAAAGGAGACATTGGTTAAGTGAGCATTGCCCTATGCTCTATAAGAGCTTCTACAGGAAAAACTGGATTCCCCCCCCCCCAAATGAAAAAAAAGCAGCTACTATATTACTAAGATTGTTGGTCGAGCAGGGACAAAAAACAGCCATGGAAGTAATTAAAGCCCAGGAAATAGGCCCCTTGTCAGACAACCGGAGTGCTGATTTACCACCAGCCTATCAAGTGCTTAGCGGGCGAGGGCAACGCGAGCAAATGACAACCCATGATTTAAAGCCAGCCGTCAACACACCCCAGTCAACATCTTAATAGCCACACTTTAACCACAGGCACTATAAACACCACACACAGAACCGCACACACTCTGCCAGAGAGAAGAGTCCGAAAGCTCGGAAGGCAAAACCTCTGGTCTTAATGACCGACCCAGATTGGATTCTGCAACATTATCTTGTTATATTCTCCTGTTCTGACCGAGGCTTCTCCAAGAAGCACAAAGCAGAGTCCCGGTCCCGACAAACCCCCTTTTATTAAACAAATGTGAATTCCTCTCCTTCACCTTCAGCAAATGCCTGGCAAACAGTCTTTCAAAGGAATATTTATGACCACAGACCTTATCTAGCTTGGAAAGCTGCCATGTAAATATTTTCCTAATGCAGTGCTGTGAAAGGGAAGGCTTGTCACAGAGTCTCTGAGATTCACAGACAGATCTTCACACTCCTGAAACGAATCTAATGACCGAACGAAGGAATTGTTTCCTGCAAAAGCCCCCTCCCCTTTCTCTCCTCTTTTATGTCCTATGGGAGGGGCCAATCATCTTTCACCTGTGGTTTTATTCCCAAGTTGACCCTGATTTCTGAGCTGTTCTTTTCTTCTGGCAGCTCTGCGCATGCACATACTGGGAACAGGCTCCAGCTGTTCCTCTGCCTCACTGATGTCTGACTCTGAAGGCAGCTGATAACTGTCAGACGGCCCTGGCCCTCTCTCTGCCTCCTGCACAGAGCCCTCATCCGAGCCTTCCCCAGACTCCAGGACTGGCCCAGTTTCCTCCCCAACCTCCTCACTGTCGTCCGAATCTGCTGCCAGTTCTGCTGGCCTTTGGAAAATGAAACAAAAAATAATAATAATGAAAAATCCCCGGATCCGAAAGCACAAATTAGCACGGCGGGCGTACCCCCTTCCAAGTTTGTTGTGCCCAAATACGTGCGGCGGGATGCAGAGGTCCTTGTTTATTACAGAGCACATTTCAATGCAGTAATCATAAATATTGCTAAGGTCTGTGCTCGGTTGAAATATGACCTATATACTCTTGATTGTTT